>NW_026864970.1:0-262049 GCF_026571515.1 Ruditapes philippinarum | reverse complement strand
ATCATGACTGATTTCAGTTTTCATTTTTCTTACATTAAAAAAGGTACCTTTTGGGTCATTTCCCCCTTCAACGAATTCCAGTATTCGAAAAATTGTAATCTATTTTTCCCTTTTTGAAACTCTTTTGGAAAATTATTTTCCCTTTTTAGTTTGAATTTGAAAAAGACACCCACATGTTTTTTTTATTTTTGGGTTTTTGTTTCTTTTTCAAAGATGAAATTATCGAATTGTTTTGTATTTTTGAAATCGTTGTTTTTGGTGTCCCCGGGCCCAAAACATAAAAGATTAAAAATTTTATAAAATTGATTTTTGTTTTTTCCAGATTTTTAGAAAAAAAAGTTATACGACTTTTTTTTTACTAAATTTTTTCATGCTCCAATAAAATTTTGGGTCCTTTGGAAACTTTTTAAATTTCCCTGTCAAATAAGTTTTTTTAAGTTTTTCCCTTTCATGAAATTAAAAAAAGGAAAAATTTAAAGAATGCACGGTAAAAATTTTTGAAAAAATAAAGAGACAAAAAAGCCACGTTCCTAATGAAAACTGCAAAATTTAGTATTTTTAAAATTAATGTTGTTTTTTCTGTTTCTGGGGAAGCTCAAAAGAATTAAGCACCCGCTGCTTTTTTCCAATCAGGATTTAAAAAGCGGATCACCCTGCAGTTATAATCATTAATTTTAAATTAAATTTGAAAAATTTAAATTCTTAATTACCAAAAACAGAACCAACTAAAATTTACTTTAAAACAAGCACAACATTTTAAAAGAAAAAAAATCAACAGGAAAAAATTCAGATTCGATCAAAATGAAACTGCATTTTAAAAGCTTATTGATTGCCATGAAACCCAACTTTTGACACTGTGTAGTTTAAGTGCATTGAAACCCATTTTCCTATAACGTAAAATTTGTGATAGGGAAAATTAAAAAATTTTCCCTAAATTTTTGCAGTTTTGGGTTATTTTGGGGCTGTTCGGGGTAGGGGTACTGACAAGTCCCAAACTCCGCCCCAGCCCGAAAAGGAAAAAATGATCTTTCTTTGGTTCAGTTTTAAAAAAGTATTAGATATTTTTGTTATTGTCCATTTAATTTTTAAAAACCCCAAACAGTTTTTCATGAAAAAATTGAACAAAAATTTGCAGATTTTTCAAACCCCTTTTTTTCAAAATAAAGATCAATTTTTTAAAAGTTTTTGTAAATTTTTTAAACGATTTTTTTAATCATAGACATATTCACCCCTTATCCCCAAAAAATTTTGTTTCGTTTTTCAAAACTCATTTAAAATAAAGCACTAAAAGTACTTTTGGGAAAGGGGAAATTTTCATAGAAATCCCAAATGCGTGTAAAATTAAAAAAAAAGGGAAAAAATGTGAAAGCTTAATTACAGCTACCCTGTTTTGATGCCCGGAAAAATGTTGAGTCATTTTTTCCTTTTTTTGCATTTACTAAATTTTTCAGGGGGCTGAAAACTTTTCTTTCCCCGGGGCCCCCCAAACCCCATAATTTGACACTAAATTTTCAGTTGAAATCATAGGAATTCTGTTAAACAAATATGAAATTTAAAGTAAATTAATAGAAAATACTATTTTGCATTAATTTATCACCCCCAAAAACCCCCTCATTTTTGGCCCTAAATGGGGCCATTGCTTATTATGATTACTCATAGGAATTCAAGCCCATGCCATAAGCATTATTTAATCATATTTAATGAAAAAAGACTTTTTTTTTTTTAAACTCAAGACAAGAAAAGCTCATCATGTGTTTTACATTTTGTAATTTTCTAACATAAACAAATTTGTGTTTTAGAAAAAAAAATTGTGTACAGCGTTAAAGTCTTTCAAAAACAAAAAAAACAGTTTTTAAAAATAAACTTTTATTGTCAAAATTTCCCAAAAAAAAAATTTAAAAATAATTTATATAAAAAAAAAAAATGTTTAAAAAATATATGGAGTTTACTAAAATTTAGTTGTCAAAAAATGTTAAAAGGAACTCCACTAAAAGGTTTTTTGACATGTTTGAAATAATTTTTTTTCTAGATTAATGAAAACCACTTGATGTATGTTTTTTCCACAAAAACCCTTTGAAAAAAATTTCAGATCATTTGCCCCACTTCTTTTTTTCAAGAAAAATTTTATTCAAATTTTAAAAAAAATCCCAAAATGAAAGCGTTTAAAAAAATATCCCGCAGATCGGGCTGGGGAAAAAAGGGAAAAAAAAAATGTTTTTTCAATTCTTTTTAAAGTAAATTTTTTCCACTATTGTGCAATTTTTTTCTGTATCAAGGCCCGGCTCTTTTTCGAAAAATTTAAAAATGTTATGTTTTAGGTTTTTAAAACCCTAAATTGGAGTGACCCCCTTTTAAATTTTTTGGTACATTTTGAGGTAAATACAATTAAAACCCAATCTGAAAAAGGGAAAGCTTTAATGCAAACGGCCAGTAAAAAAGGAGTGCTTTTTTAAGGTTTTTTTAACAATGTAAAAAGACTGACATTATAAAACCCAAAAATTAATGTAAAAAGTAAAAATGTCCCCCATAGGATTTGAATGCTGCTTTAAGTACAATGTTTATATTTGGTGGGTAATGAATTTTAAACAAAAATTAGACAAGCCCACTGGAACATTATCAAGCCTGTTGCCATTTTTCAGAATAAACCTTTAAAAGTTTTAAAGATTGGGGAAAAAGTTTGTAAAAACATAATTTGAGCATTTGTGAAAATGTTATAAAATTTCCACCCCCAGTATATAGAAATATACTCTCATGTTTTAAGTTTTTAAATTTTTGATTTTTGACCAAATTTAAGTGACCTTAAATCTTTCCCACAGAAAACCCTAAATTTCCATACTAAAATCCAATTTCATGAAGACTTTTAAAATTTTGTCCGGGTTATATAAAAATTTCTTTATAGATTTAAAAAAGCATTAAAATTTATCAGTTATAAATCTTTTTTTTTGCATTTTGATTTGGAAAGGGAAAGGGCATAATGTTGAAATAAATTTTGTGGAATTAACTGAACCCCAATTTACACTGTGTTTTGGGATCCCTTTTTGAATATACCAGTTTAAATTGAACCCTTTAAAAAAGGTGCAAATTTATTGGTTGCTTACAAGAGCATTTTTTGTTTTCAAAAATTATGGGTTTAAAGAAACAAAAAAATTGATATTTGTTACAATTTAAAATGAGCCTTTTAAATAAAACCGTGATCAATGAATATAAAGGATGGGAAAAAAAGTAACAAGAAGTGCATGTTTAACTAAAACAAATTTTTTGTTCAGAGGAACCTGAAAAAATAAAGAAAATTTAATGTTAAAAAAAAAACAAAAAAAAAAACAAAAAAAAAGTTGACCTTTTCTTTTGGCTTTCATGATTTGGGCCTGCTAACTAGAAAAAGGGAACAAAAATTTAAAAAAAAACATTATAAAAAATATACAAATAAACAATGTTTCAAAATTTGAAAGTGAACACTTTTGGTAAAAAAACAAAAAATTTTTAAACCCAGAGATACAACCCCCCCCGCCTCGGGGAAAGTTTTTATATAAACCCAAAAAATTTTTTCTTTTTCAAAAGATTGAGGCAGGGCTCTAAGGTTTTTTCCAGCCAAAAATTTTATGCAATGCTGGATCTGCAAATGAAACCCAAAAAAAATTTTTTAAAAGAAATCAATGAAATACTAAATTTTCCCAAAATATATCATGTTATGCTTTCAGGGATTTTTTGGCTTTTTTTTATAGCCGTTTTTTGGGAATTTTCCCCAATTGAAAATAGTATATTTTTTTTCCCAATAAAAAAGGAAATTTTCCCCCTTTGAAATTTTAACAAAAATAAAATTTTGAATAAAGGGAATTCTAAAATTTTTGGAAAAAAAAGGGGCTTTTTTTACTGTAATAGTTTTTTAAAAATGTTTGGAAAAGCCTTTCCAAAGGCCCAGTGATTGTTGCTTTCATTTAATCACTGCAACTTTCAGTCTTTAACTTTTTCCCAATTTTTAAAAAAATACCCGCTGAAATTTCCAGTTCCATGGGAAATGGGTTATTTCCCAAATCCGGGAAAAAATCCGTTTGGGAACCTTTGGGTTGTCCCTTTGCCCTTTGGAGGGGGGGTGAGGTTTTGCATGACTATATTTCTTATCATTGTGACTATTTGTCCCAAGTTTTTTCCAAACCCCCTTCTTTCTATGAAGAAGTTAGGGGACGGGCTTTAAAAATAACCAATAAAGCTTTTTTTCCCTTTTTTTCTGTAAGTGGGGCCCCTTGCCCTTGGGGAGGGGGGGGAAAAGCGGGGGGTTGTAATTGACATATCGTCTTATTATTGGACTATTTTTTCCCAAAGTTATTTAAAAACCCCCTTGAACTTTGAAAAAATTTTCCCATTGGACAAAAATATTACCCTTTAAAAGACTATGTTAATTTTTTCCTCAAAATTGGACCCTGCCCCTTTGGGAAAAGGTGGGGTTTGCAGGTGTTCGTTTGACACATTTTTCTTATTAGTAAATATTTGTGCCAGTTTTTTTTAAAAAACCCTTTTGATATTACAAAAAAGTTATGGCCCGGGAAAAAAAAAATTTCCCCTTTAAAACAGGCTATGAAACCCTTAGACCCCCAAGTGTGACCGGGCCATCTAGGTTGGGGGACGTTTGGGTTGCGCATAACCTCATCTCATTGTTGTAAAACCAATTGCGGCAAGTATTTAAAAAAATCCTTTCAAAGATAAAAAAGGGGTATAGACTGGACAGGGAGATAACCCTAAAATGGAAAAATGTTGCCTTGGGAATTTGAAAAGTGTGACCTTGACCTAAAAGGAAAGGGGTTTGGGTTTGTTGCACATCTTTCGTCTTATTATAAAAACATTTGTCCCAATTTAAATTTCAAATTCCTTCAATAAAGAAAGTTATGGCCCGGACACAAAATATACCCCTGTTAACAGGCTATCAAATTTATTGACCCAAAAAGGTGTACCTTGCCCTTGGGGGCAGGGTAAACCTTTTTGTTGAATAAACACATCTTTTTCATTTTTGTGAGAAATTTGGGTGGCAAGGAAATTTACAAAACCCCTTTTAGAGTGGGGAAAGACCAGAACAAAGATATACTTCTCAAAAAACAATTTGACTTAAATAAAGCAAGTCAAACCCTTGCCCCTTTGGAGGAAAGGGGTTGGTTGTTGAAATGACTCATTGTCTTTTATAAAAAATCATTTCTCCCAAATTTATTTAAAATTTCCTTTCAATAAAAGCTTAAAAGTTGTTAAAGTTTGTTCTTTAAATTTCAACAAGTTTTGTGAACAAGAGGGCCATTTTGTATAATGGGCCCCGGGAAAAGCGGGGCCAGAAAAAACCCAGGGCTTTTATTTGACCAAATTTGAAAGAAAAACCCGTTTGGGGAAAGTTTGTTTCATGATTTTAATTTTTTTAACAAACAAAATTTTTAATGAAAAACCCAAAGACCTTGCCCCCCCTGGGGAGGGCCCAAATTTTTTTTAAAAGGGGTTAAAAAAAATTTGGGCCCGACCCATAAATGTTTATCAAAACATTTTAAGGCCTTAGCTAATTGGGTTTTTTAAAAGAAGATTTTTTTGGTTTTACTATAAAAACAAATATTTAAAAACAATAAAACCCTGGGGGGGGGCCTTGTACACACTTCCCAAAGAAGATGTTTCATGTTTAATTTTCAAAACCCTCTAGCTTTTTGGGTTTTTTTCCAAAAAAGGGTTTTTTAAAGTTTTTGCTATAACATAAAAGGGAAAAAATCAAGACCCCCGGGGGGGGGCCCAAATTTTTTACCCGGGGTTTTTTATTTTGAACAAACTTTGTAAACTTACAAGAAGATTTTTTCATGTTTTGAATTCAAACTTATTTTTTTGGTTTTTTAAAAAAAGTTTTTTAAAATTTTTTACAAATATGCAAATGGGGGAATTCAAGACCCCTTTTGGGGCGGTCCAATTTGCCCCCCAGGGCTTTTTTTTTGAAAAAAATTTTGGTAAAACACTCACAGAAGATGTTTATTTTTTTTAAAAAAAAAAGACTTTTGTTAAGTCTAGTTTTAGGTTTTTTTTTAAAAAAGAAGATTTAAAGTTTTTTTTTTTTGGTTCCCAAAGGGCAACCGGGTTTATGAAAAATATTTAGGGGTGCCCAAACCAAAGAAAATTTTTTTTTGTGAAGTTTGGATAAAATTTGGGCTTATTTGGTTATGGGGGTTTTCTTTAAAAACCCCCAGAGAAAAGCGATAAAAAAAGCCACCGGGTTCATTTTTGGTGAAAGGGGTAAAGCAAAAAATTAAGTGGAATCTTTTTTTCCTGGAAAAAATTTTCAATAAAGTTTTTTTTCCCTATTATGATTTTTAAAATTTTTTGGGAAAAGTTATCTTATTTTGGGGTAAAGACTGGGATAGTTTTCCCCTCTTATTTTCTTTTTCAAATTAGATTAAGTAGGGTTACTATTTTCAGGGGGTTTTTCGACTCACATCTAAGAACCCCTTTTATCCAACATTGCAAAGGGAGGCAGCCTCCTGAATTCCAATTTCTTTAAATTTATAAAACCCCCATTTTTTCTTTTTTCTTTAGTGTTTAGCATGAAACACTTTATTCTACATGATTTTTTCCCTTTTACACTCCTGTTTTTTACTGTTTTTTAATTCATATAAGCCCCTCTTTTCCTGAAATATTTGTTTAGAAAAAGTTAATTTAAAAATTTAAAAAATTCCATTTGGAAAACCCCTTTTGGAGAACAATTACAGCAGTAAAAAGGTTTAAAGGTTTAAAAACAAGAAACTAAACAATCAAAATCACAGACACCCCCAAATATTTTATCTAATTTTCTAAGCCAGCAAATTTTTTTAAAATTTTTTTAAATTCATTAAAAAGTGAGTGATTTGAAAAAGCATAGACAGCTTAAAATTTAGATAAGATGTCATATATGTCAGATATTGTCGGGGTGCTAACACTACTTACTGTGAATTTTTCAATATTTTAATGTTTAATTTAAAAAAAGGAAAAAAAAGCTTTTAAATCCCAAATACATTGTTTAAGGGCACCCAAAGTCCCCAATTTTCTTGCAATTAATTTTTTTTTCCTAATTTCTTGTATAAAATATTTAAATACACTTTTAAAATTTTTTTTTTTAAAAAAATTTGGGGCCCTTTTTTGGGGGGACAATAGTTATCCAGTGACCGAAAACCCCTACTTAAAAAAAAATGTCCTGTGTTTAGCCCTTTTAAAAAATCAAGAAAAAAAAAGCTATTAGAAAATAAAAATTAAGAAATATCATATACAAAAACTTTTAAAAAATCATTTTAACCCCTTCCTTAAAAGCCCCCTGCTTTGAAAGAGACATTTTTTCCATTTGTTACTTCAAAAGGGTTTGTCAATTGACAGTCTAATTTTTGCCTTTTATCTCTCGTGATTTTTATTTTTATTTCCCCTAAAACATTTCCCTTAAAAACGAATCCTTCTGGTTTTACATTCATAATTGACAGTAGGGCCAAATTCCTGAAACATTTAAAAAATTTAAATTTTTAGAATATACATAAGTATCCCCAAAAATTATGTTAGTTAATATCAAATCAAAAATTTAGCAGTGTTCCCAAATTGGGAGTAGTCTGGAGTCCCCTACTAAATTTCCCCCCTCGGGGTTTTCCCAATTTTCACAGTAACCCAAACCCCACCAGGCTACTGTATTTTTAGAGGCAATATAAACAACTGTTTTTAACAAAAGAATGTGTATGAAATGTTTTTGGACAAATGAATATTCCCAAACTAGTAGTCTGACCGCCCAGTCGATTCAAAACCTTTAATTTTTTACACCCGTTTAAAAAAACAATTTTTTTTCAAAATTTGGGCCAAGCATAAAAATTTTTTTAGTATACTATAGTAATTATAGGGTTTACAGTAGTATTTAAATGTTTTTTTACTACTACTTTTTTTGTCCCCGAAATTTTTAAAAAAAACAACTATCTTTTTAAAAACCATTTTTCCAGAAGTTTGCAAAAAACCCAAATGAAATAATTGCTCCCGGGTTTTTTTATTTTTCTGGGACAACTTCTGATCCCCAAAAGCTTTTAAAAGGGCATTTATGATGATCAAGGGCCTTTTCCTTTAAAAAATTTTTTGTTCAAGGGGTTTTAAGACCCAAACCAAATTTAAAAAAAAACAAAATTTTTAGCCATAAATTTGAAAATCAAAAAAATTTAGAATTTCCTTGAATGTTAAAATGGGGGTCAAGTTAATTTTGTTTAGGGCTGGTTTTAAATTTTAAAGGGTTTTTGTGGCCAAGTATTTAAGACAATACACCAAGATCTGAAAAAATTATGAACAAGGTTAAAATTTTGACCCGCATGGGAAAGGGCCCTCATGAACTAACCCAAATTTTTTTAATAATTTTTTTCGCTTTTTGCAAATGGTAAAATTCTAAACCCCATAAAAAACTGTTGAGGGCTACTGTTAAGATTTTTTTTAATAATAAATTTAAAAGCAATGATTTTAACGGGTTTAAAAATTTCTGCTTCAAAAATTTTTTTTCAAAAAATGAAATATATACATGATTTTTTTTCAAACTCATTTAGTGTGGGTCCCTTGTACTTTGCTGGGCTTTTTAAAACTTTTGAGTCCCCTAATTTAGCTGACAAAACCAAAATTTTAAAATTTTTAAAACTGTTAAATGAATTACAGGTTTTAAATTAAAAAATGGAAAAGGAGAAAAAAAAGAATTTTAAATTTTTATATTTTAATTAAAAGCTTCTGTACTTGAAATTATTTTAAAACTGTAAAAAAATTTAATATTTTATTTCCCTTAATTTAGGTTTTATATTTAATCAAAAATTTAAATTTTCCCTTTAAAATTTTTTAAACTTACCTTTTAGTTTAGCACATTATTATTCTTAGTGGACCTGAATTTATTTTAAAATAAATTTAAACTATTTTGGGGATTAATTTTTAAAACCAAATTTTGTCAGCAGGACTCCCTACTTTTGAAAAGTTTTGCATCCAAAAGATGACATTAATTTTTTAAAACTTTGCCCTCCATGGCAAATTCTTGAGTTCTGGACTCAGGATGGAAAGGTTTAAAAAAACACTGGGAAAATATGGTTTTTCCTTTTAAAATTTTAAAAATGATGTTTTTAGTCATTTATATTAAAACAAAATAAACGGAAAGAAATTTTAGAATATCAGAAATGAATTGGCCCGTGATTTAAAGTCAATTAGAGCTCTTAGCAAAATGTAATTTGGGAAGCCCCAAATCCACATGAAATTTTTAAATAGCCACAAGTTTAAATTAAAAATTTTTAAAAAAAAACTTTTCTGACCCTTATGCGGAAATTTACCCAAAATGTTTTTTTAAAAAATTTTTACAAACCCAAAATTGTCCATTTGAAATAAAAATTAATTTTCAGTCTCTTTTCTTTTCGCTTTTACCAGGGTTTGAAATTTTTCAAGTCCTATTTTTTTAGAAGGAAAAAAAACTTTGATCATTTAAACACCAAAAATTACTATTTCCCAAATTGGGAAAAAAACAGTCTGTTTCGAAAGTCTGCCCCGGCGGACCTCGCCAAAAAAAAAAATCAAGAAGGGGGCCCTGATAAATTTTTTATAAAGTTTTTCGATATCAATTTTTACACAACAGTTTTAAAATTTAAAATATTAAAAATTATTTTTTATGTTAATGATTTTTTTCATTTCAATTAAAAATGAAAAAACAAAACCTTTAAACAGTCAAAAACTGTAAATTCGAATAGGGTCGTTTTGGCCCCTTTAAAGTATTTGGCCCCCCGAAAGGGTGGCCCCTATTCCAACCCAGAAAGGGTTTAAAAACGGCCATAATTTTCATAATTACTGATAAAAGATTACTTTTTTTACTTTTAAAATGTTTTAAAATAAAATTTTCATGGTTTTTTAAAATTTTCATCTAAAAAGACCTACCCCAAGAATTTGGAAAATATGTGAAATTGTAGAGAAAAAAAGAATTTTAAAAAACGATTTTATGCTACCAATTTTTTGTAAAAAATTCGTTAAACAAACATTTTCCTTATTAAAAAACAAAAATTTAAAATACAATTTAAAAAACATTGTCCCCAAAAAATTTAATTAAAAAATTATTTTTTGTTAATATTTTAAATTATTTTTCTTGATATTTTTCTTAAGATAATTTTTTATCTTAAAGATAATTTCAAACAAATTTTTTTTAACTAAACAATTTTAAAAAATCTATATCCTAATAGGCTTTTGGTTTTAATAAGGCCCCCGTTGACCCCGCCCGAGTTTGGGATTTGGGGCCCCATTTTACCTTTTAAATTTAATAAAAGTAAACAAATTCCTTGAACTAAATTTTGTTTGTCAAAAAAATTAACATTGCAAAACAAAACGTTTTTTTAACAAAGAAATAAAAGCATTTTCCCCAAACCCTTTTCGATGTTTTTCCCTTTAGCAAAACTATGTCTTGGATGGGGAAATCTGGGAAAAACCCCGAACGTTATTCTTTTGGGTTTGGGGCCGAAACAAGGCGGGATGCCCTACTATTGTCAAACCAAAAGTTTTACCAAATTTGGCATCCGTTAATTTCCAAGAAAACCTTTTGAAAGACTTGTATTGTTATCTTTGTTTTTTATTATTTATATAATTAATATTTTTGTTTCAAACGACTTTGATTCTATGAAAAGTTTCGAACCATTTTTTTTGCGAAAATAGTACGCTTTTTTAAGGCCCACATATTGTATCCATTTTTGTTTCCTCTTGAGTTATTGACGTAAAAAAAAATCAGCGGTGGCATAAAATGCTATTCAATAAATTTGCTAAATATATACAATAAATACTTTTCATTTCCCTTCGGTTTGACTTACATGTGAATTTTTCAGCATCTCTGCTACAAAATGACACCTTATTTATATTTCAATTTATTGTACATAGGTACATGGACACAAAACTTTTCTGTGGCCTAATGGGTAATAATTACTGATGTTTTTTTTTTTCGTAACACGTTTAAGATTATGTTCCATTGATGTTAGCTAACATTGAATATCATCATTTCAAAATTTTTTTGAAAAACCCGCCTTTTCTTCAAAATTCCACGTTTGAAAATTTATATATTTTCTGCTGCACTTTTTTGGTCGCATTAATACTTTTTCTTTGGGGGTTCAAAAGATTGGGAATTAGGGGTTTTCGTTTTTTTTGATATAGGCAGACCGATTCATAGAAAGGGAAAATTTTAATTTTAAAAAAATAAAAATTTAAAAAAAAGACAAAATCATATCAAAAATAATTTAATTAAATTTTTCCCTTTCACATGAGAATCTTTTATTTTTTTTTAAGGGTTTAAAAAATAAAAAAGATTTTCCCTGTGAAAAAAAAAATTTCCCCCTTCGTTTTTAAATGCAAAGGGGTTTAATGAAAAAGAAAACAATGTTCCTATTTTTGTATATTTTCTTTTTTAAAATAGATTTGTCTGGGGGATTTTAAAAAAGATAGCTTTTTTATTTTTGTAACGTTAAAATTTGTAAAAAATTGGCATGTACATTCGGAGACTTTTTTTAGAAGGAAAATAAATATTCGTGGCCAGATTTAAACTTTCCCCGTTTGGGCCCCGACTTAGTTAACTCGTTTGGGCCCCACTAAGTAAAATCGGGCAACGAATTTGTAACTCGTGGGCAAAGACATGTACCCCCGTTGGGCCCCGACTTTAGTAAACCCCCCTTTTGGCCCCGACTGTATCTTTGTGGCCCCCGACTTAAACTATTCGTGGGCACGAAATCAGGGAACTCGTGGGCCCCGACATAGTTTTCTTTGTTGCACGGGGATAAATAAAAACACACACATGTCCTTTTTTGCCACCGGGACATTTTGGGGAAATTTTAAAATTTTCCTACGAGCAATAATGCCCTATGGGTTTATGAAAATTGAAAAGCAAAAGAAAGCCCTCACCCGAAGAACAACCCAGCGTTCCTGAGCCAGCCTTTGAAGTTTTCCATTTTCCTTGCTGCTTTTTTAATGTTTACACATCTGTCAACACCTATTTTTTGTCTGTTACAATCCTCAAATAAGTTTTCTTTCTTTTAAAAAGGTGTATGACTAACAAATCCATTTGATATCCCTCTGAATCAAACACAATTATTTTCCTCCCGTGAAATACACAACTTTAAAAAATGGCTGCCGCTTACATTTAACAACAGTAACAGAAATATGGATTGATGGTTTGACTCTTTCTCCTACAAAAATTGTTTGTTTTTATTATTAAAACAAGCGAACATTCATGTATATGTTTTTAATAAAATGAATAATATCACTGTCATTTAACGTTGACTGTCGAACTTATTTTCCAGCTCAAGACTTCTTGTATTTAATGAGAAATTCCGACTAAATGGTGCTCTCAACGGGGAAAACAGATTTTAATATTAACGTAAATATTATGGAAATTTCGTTTTAACTTGTCTTAAAGCATAAATTAAAAAGAAAATTTGTTTGTTTGTTGTGTAAGATGTAGTTTTATTTCATCTTGTGAACTTACTCTCTATAAAACACTGCTCATGTAGTCAGTATGCCTTATTTTGAGATCCAGGTGGTCGATATTATTTCAATCTTTTATTAAAAAGTATCTCTGCATTGTAAATTTACAAACAGTTTTGAGAAAAGGCAGACATTTTATGTGATGTTGGCTATTTCTATCTCACCAAGGGTTATTAATAATTATAACTGACGTATCTGTTTGGTCAGGATTGTCTTTTTACTTTATCTCTTGAATAATTTGTTTTTATTAGAATCTCTGTCTATTGAACGGAATAATTTCAACAGTTATTTCGCCGTATCTGTCCATAATGTTTTATTGATAATTTGATATTTCGGCAGACAGTAGAATACCAATAAGTGCAATTTTGTGTTCTGCAAAACGCGATAACGCTATGAAAGAAGATGATTCAATGTTATGATCGTAATCATTTTATTTCATTTTTTTTCATTTTGTACCTTAAATACATTAATTTAGTTCCAGAATGCATTGAGCCAAATATTATTCAAAAGAATCAAGCTGTATTAAACCATAGTTCATGATATTTGTGGTCACAATGTGTTGCACACACAATATGATTAAAGTTAATTTAGATTATTACAGGATTATTATAAATATGCTTTTGATAGGAATTCTTTTAATACAATTCAAGAAAAATAACAACTCATACATCAGAGATTGTTATAATATTAATACAAACCAGACACGATGAAACAATGCTGGGCACTAAGATTTCTGTCAACTGAAATTGAAACTGTTCAAAACATTATGTAGATATGACTTAAATATAGACTGCTATTATCATTCGAATTCTGAGACATAATTTATATTTAAAAAAAGAATTTCCGATGTCAAAGCAGAATAAATGTCACATTCTTCACTTGTAGAGAAGACAAAACATTAACTATTTGCATGATTAAAATCCAGAATACATATATTATTTAAGATACTTCCTTCTTAAAGATCAATAAGATGGAGCAAAGTCGACAAGTGTTAAACAGTGTGCTTAGGAAGTGCAATATTTGAGTTTCGATATAATTGTTACTTTCCTTGAATTTATTTCAAACAATATGATATATTGACTGCATACCCTATAATTATTAAATGCTATGATCGCCAGGACATTTTTCTTCCTAACATTTTTATGCTTTTGTGCTATAGGCTCTAGAAACCCATACATTGTGGCTGACTTCATACGCATTCCTAATTCATGTTGTATTTGTTTCTCGTTTTCATTAACCTAATAAACTAATCGCCAATTATCAGCTATTAGGGTAAATAAATTAAGCAGGTAGGGCTTACTGTAATGGTTTCATAATAATGTAAATTGTCTTATGATAGTTGATGGCGCAACAGGAGGCTATTACAGATACTTTTTATGTAACCTTGTACACATTTCACCTGACACAGGTTAACATTAATCTTACCGCATAAAACAAATACCATCCGATAACAAAAGCATTATTTGTGTAACCCAGTTTCGTGGTATCTTAGGCAATTTATACTATTATTTTGCTGTTTGTGCATGCAGTTGAAATCTAACATAAGCTTCGTACGTTGTTCATAATTTTAAACAGTATGTCCGCCGAAGAATTGTGTGACTTCAAACACAAAATAATCTTTGAAATTAATTCTGAGCAATGATAAATAGATTATTTACCCCTTTTAGGTCTAGATTTTTCGAAATATTAAGACAAAATGACACGTTTTTGTCATTCTGTTAAAAAGACATTCCATCTAACGAATCTCCTTGCGCCCATTTCCTGAAATTGGTGCACAATCTTACCAAACATAACTCTTTCACAACTTAATTCCTGTTTATATACCTTGTATACAGAGTACTTTTGCTAAAGTACATAAAGCAACATTGCATTGTATTTTACTTCAGAATAAACCGTATGAATTCTCAAGGAGACATCCTAATGATATAGTATCTAACATATTGATGATAGTCTAGCCAGCAATGTGGACAGTGGAGTGTCATTAAATTATCATATTAGATAGATTCCCCCATTCAATATCTGTCTCGTTTTCCAGGATATAACTTTAAGTTGATACCAAACATCACATGGTTTTTAAGTGACCGAAATTAACTGGAGTTATCAGCCTAAACATTTGGTGTACATGTATATGAATTTTACTTACATAGTGATTATAATTCTCTCCAGTATAAAACCCTGCAGGTTGTGCTTCCATGCAATTTAAGCAGGCTCTATATTGATGGTTTGTCAAGTTCTCTTTATTGATACATAGCATCAAAATTCCTTACCCTTCTAATGGACTGTACCAAAATAAAAGAAGTAGTGGGATAAAAATATGTATGGTTTTCATTGATATGATGGCGCATACTTATTTTAATTACTGTATCTTGAATGATGGTTGATGCAAATGACTTATTATTCTAATCAGATTGTTATCTCAATTTACTTCCTTTAGTGGATTATTGGCAATTTATTGCCCTACCGTAAACTTCAATGGCGAGCAAACCGCGTTCCTCTATATTTCTTGGATCTATTTTTTCCAAGATCGCTTGTTGTTCTCTAAAGCTTGCTTGATACAAAGAATAAAACTAGAACTAATTTTATTGATCTACAATTCATCAGATAAAAGAAAGATAATCAGGATTTGTTTTTTCTCTATTTTCTGATGGAATATTTAATCAGCTTTGTACCAAATTGCTCTGTATCGTTTTTCAGATGTTATTCAGACATTTAGGAAGAACCAATATAATTGTAAGATATCTTCTTTTAACTTGCAAAGAGACACAAAACTTGATTTTGCATCCTCCTTATCATCAAAACTAACAGCATTTTTGTCAATGCATTTACTGGTCACAGACCTATCAATCCACGTCAATTTCCAAAATGAGGTAAAACTATGAAAAAAATAGCCCTTACTGCCGTTAGTCAAGCAGGAGAAATATGGTGCTTGGTACTACTGCAAAAGTAGTCAATAATCCCACGTAACTTGTAAATTGTTTCTTGAATCGTTTTAATTTTCTTAAACTACACTTTTTCTAAGGTTTGATTTTCTTGAAATATTTTGGCTTATCTGAAAGCATGCAGCTTTAATAGATATATTGCCGGTGAATTAATCAAATAATAAAACATTATTTCTTTGAAGTACTTATTTTTCAGTGCTCTGATATATATAAATTTTATGTTTCTTTTCGTAATTGAAAATGTATTTACAAATCACCACAGTTGTTTATGTCTTTGTTCAAACTCCTCCAAGTTTCCACGATTACATAGATACCACATTTAATTGGTTCCATTTAATTAAATGATTTCCTGAACATCAAAGCAATAGAACTTCATGAAATTACCACGGAACTCCCAGAATTATCAGATAATTAAAGTGACTGTGTTCCTAGCATTTAGAAACGATCAAAATGTATTACTTTAAAGTTGATATAAAATATATAGGTAATACTGTATATAATAATATTTCAGTAACTTATATCTGTTTAAATACGCAATTATTACAAAAGAAATGATATTTAATGTGCGTATTATCAAATAAAACACCAAGATAGTTAAGTGACATTCTTTAGATATTAGAAGGTACCATATAGATCAATGTTTATTATGCCACTGATTAAAAAGTTATTAAAGTATCAGCAAAATAATGCCATGATTTGTTGTTACTTTCATCTACAAAATAAACTTTTTATCAGTTAAACCCAGTGATATTTATTGAAAGAACAGCTCCATGGGAATCATTGTACCTTATCGGTTCAGACTTACTAGTATATTCTTAAAGTGAATAAAGCTATATCTTTGATGTGTTATGATTGAAAAAGTTCTGTTTATATTATTATCAGAATAGAAACAAAATACCTAGAAAAGAAAGAAAATTACCTACCTTTTTATTTACATTGAGAGAAACTTGCCCAAAGTAATCAATAAACCAAGTAAAAATCACCATACGGTTATTAAAACAAAGTAATTTTGCTGTTTTTAAATATTTACAAAACTTTTCATCAGATATAGCTTTATACACTTTAAAGCTAAATTTTCATCATCTTTAGCATTTAATTAGAGATTTATTCAGCAAATAAGTGTATATCGCGATCATCATTTTCAGCGCTTAACAAGTTTCAAGTTTATTAGCATCATCAGCAAATCAATTGCCTTCGGCCATTTACAAAGAAAACACATGAAGTATGGCAAAGACATACAATACAGAATAGTATAATAATAATACAAATTCATACAAGACTTTCATGAAACAGTTACAGTTTCAAGGGTATTTTTACGCAATTCAAAAGCTTCTTTTATTATAAATTAATAAATTTCGATAATAAAATCAGTTTCTTTTTGCTGTTACAAGACATAATACTATTAAATTTATTCAAGAAAGGCCATGATATGTTACCAAGGTATTTCTGGCGAATTTGAGAGTATTTTGTACAACATAGGAGAAACTGTTACATTTTGATTGCACATTTTACATAGACGATTAACAATGTTACTATCATAAGCGTTTGAAATATCAAATTATCGTGCTATATCAATTACAAAAACGTTATTAATAAGTTGAAATCTTTATTATCTTTTAAATTCTAAACGTTGCTTGAAATCTGCATTTTCTTATTCCTATAGAATTCAAAACACATTCTCAAAGGGGCATTTTGATATGTATTGTCTAAAACGGACATTTGAAATGTATTGTAAATATCGTGGTGTCGTCTGTACATGGTTTACTATATATTGAATATTTTTGCTTCTTAGGAACTGATTCATAGCGTTTGCCTTTGACATATCTATAATTAATAGTTTAGAGAAAATGTTTGGTTGGCAATATATGTTATTGATAGTACAAATTTTAAGCTCTATTTGTTTATGGAATTGGGTAACAACTCAGTTTCATAGACATTTTATGATCCGTACGTATGAAAGCCATTAATCATTAAAAAGGAAGACATAATATCTGAACAATTTGATTTACATACATATGTAGTTGGCTATGGAGTTTAAGACTCTAGTATTTTTCAACCAGTACCATGTTTAGCAAGATACAGTCGCAATTAATGAAATAATAGTTTCTTTACCATATTGTAATTTTAATGTACAATCAGTTACTACAGTTACAAGTACATTGTAATATTTTTCGACTTGTTCTGATATTAGTATATTTAAGTAAACTACACAAAAGTCTGGTCTAATGTTGAGTTGCCGGTTATGTAAATGCATTTTTGGTGTACATGTAAAATTGGGTTGTTAAGATAAGTAAGTGTTTCCTTCCTGTATTACAGACCATTACAAGCATAAACAATTTCAATATCATTTATCAGGTATTAGCTTTCAACCATATGCTTCATTGCTAATATGTTATCTACCTTTATGACACAGTCCCTTCTGCACGAATGATTAAATGTGGCATAACAGCTTGCGTATGCCATTTGACTTTGAATAATACGGTGAATAGTTTAATATTTTGACAACCGTTTATAACAATATCCACATATGTATAAGTTTTCATCTAACCCATACAATATGTATTGCATACAAAAAGTTCGCCGTATCATATATGGAATATGATAGTGTACTGCAATCTGATTTCAAGATGACGCTTCTTTGTAAATGAATCGAGGAGTGACTTTATTAACCTCTTGTATGACAGAGGTGTTAGCCATATCAAAAATAGCATTTTCAGACACGCACTTTTGTATTGCATTCTTGTTTTAAAAGAGAATAGTCCTTTTTAAATTGAGCAAATTAATGAAAGTGCGTGATGTCTGTCAAATGCCCCTCACATGGAGTACCATTTGCGAAAATGAACTCTTTTGTAAAGAAGTCGTATGATGTATTAGATTTATAAATGGTTAGACTTTCTAAAACTCCATCAACGGAAGGAGGAAGTTTTTCAGCATACCTTAATTAGTAACAATACCCGCATTTCGTTAAATAAAAATGGATTCTTTAAGCCACGTCCGAAGCGTTTTTTTCTGGCTTGACTTTGAATCCTTTTCCGAGATTTTATGATCATCTGAACAGCACATTTCAGTTTTTTTCTTTTTAAGCTGATCTATGTAAGAACTTCAAATTTTATATATATATTAGTTCCTGTATCTCCTTTTATACAAATCCACATATAAACCGTAACAAAATGCAAATTAAAATTCTGTTGTTGTTTTTTTTTCTTATTATTAATTTAACTAAAAAAGGTGAAGAGAAATTCTTTAATCGAATCAAATTGATTCCTGTCAACACATAATGAAAAAAGCACGAAAAAAATAACGCTACTGACTCACAAAAAAATAAATTAACCCTGACTGATTAAATGTGCAGCTTTTTGTACCTCGCTTGATTGACAAACGTTTAATAGGGTGTGCAAATATTTCAAATAGCTGTGTAAATTTGCATACACTGTTTCTATTCGGAAAGTGGTATTTAAACTGGATTAGATACGGGCTATTTACGGCTCGGTGAATGAATGAAGACGCGGGTTTATTAAACGATGTTTACAGTAACTTAATGTAAATAGTGCTTAACTGTACGCTAATTTATTGCAGGTTCTGTCTTGAATCTGATTCCCATTGATTTATATTGCTTAAATATAAAATCGTATAAAGAATGCTACAAGATACATTTATATTATATTTTGATTTTCAATATTTCATTTTTAAGAATAGTTACTTTTCCCAAAATTCAGGTTAAACAAAAAACTTATATTTGTCAAATCAAATCCAAACATAACATAACGAAAATAATAAAAAATAAGGAAAAATATTGAACCGCTTCATGTTGCATTGTTACATGTACACTAAGTTTAAGAAATATCAGTTATTGCTATACATTCATATATTTTATTACTTTAAAAAAATGCCGCTTTAATGTAGAAATGTCTTAAATGAAACTGAACATAAAACATTAAAACATATACTGCATTTTTAGTTATAATATTATGATCTACTACTTATTTTCAGGTAAGTGGACTTAATTACAACTTAATTACAGTGTTTATTTGGATGTATGCAAGTTTCATAAGGCAAAGCTTACATTTCAAGGGTCGCAGCCATTAAACAATTAGTTAAAAGTATTCTTACACATGACTGTTATATAATGAGGGAGTGTAAACACTTATTTCCTTTTACTTTCAACTGCTAACTAAATCACGTGGGCGTCGCAACACGAACATTTAAAGAGTTGAGTGATTGGTGTGAAACAACATCAACAAAAATTTGATTTCACCAAGGTTCACCAGAGTTAAAAGTTGTCTCGGTAGCATGATATTTGCTATCACGTGAGACATTAAATAGACCACTACTATGTTGGTCTGACAATTCCAGACACAAGGCAATTAATTTTGCATTTCCACGTATCCCCTGTAGCCATCTTAACCATGATTCTGAAAACTCAAATTAACCAACCGTTTGTACATGTCTTTCTGTATCATGAAGTCATATTCCTGCTACATGTACACACATCGTCATGTGTAAGCTATTTTTTCTCCAATAGGTTTCATTACTTTCATCCTAATTATGTATAATGACAAATCCTCAATGAATGAGTGTGTTTTTTGTGTATTTTTATATTTGTTTAAAGGCACATCATCCCTCAGAAAATACATACTTAATAAATTCTTAAGTAATATCAAACATGTACTAAATAATGTTGCAATAATTGATTCAGTGCATGTTAGATGTTTGACAGCTAAAGAAAGTAGCGTTGAATGTGTGTACAGTAATGTGTTGTAAAGGTAGCAAAGTGTAAACAATTGAAAGAAGTATTTTGATTTCCATACAAGATACCAATACACTATAATTGAGCCGCGTCACGACAAAACCAACATAGTGCGTTTGCGACCAGTATGGATCCAGACCAGCCTGCGCATCCGCGCAGTCTGATCAGGATCCATGCTGTTCGCTTACAAACCCTATAACAAGTAGTGAAACTGATAGCGAACAGCATTGATCCTGATCAGACTGCGCGGATGCGCAGGCTGGTCTGGATCCATGCTGGTCGCAAACCAATTATGTTGGTTTTGTCGTGACACGGCTCAATTATACCAACTGCCAGCAGAGCAAAGGAACCAAATGTTGTTCATCTATATGACAAATGAGTAGTTCTTGGAAACTGTAACAAGATACCAAAAATAGAAAGTGTTTGAGAAATAAAAATGAAAGCATTTCTGAGGCATAATGGACCTTTAAGTCTATATATACACAATAAACGGAGGCTGAACTACAGTAGAGAAATAGTTACTTGGGGGAATGATCGAATAATGCAGACTTCACACATTTGAAAGGTTCTTTAATAATGAAAATGGATTTTCTAATTACATGGCGTGTCTCCAAGCGCCTGAGAGACATATGGTGTAATTAGCAACCTTTCAAGAAGCCTCTCTTGGACGCTTGAATTGATTCTCTGTTGCTTCGAGCCATTATTCTTGCCAGAAACCGGCATAGATGACAATATATTTCAAGTGAATTTGCCAAATTTCTTAATCGCGTGAATGATGGTATATCAGCTTTAAATTTGTTTATTATTTATAACTTACATCACTTTTACTTATCAGATCCTTTTTGTTCTTGTTATAATAAATGAATAATATTGTTTCATAATTCAATGTACATAAATTCGTTGAAGTTGCAATATTATCATTCTTATATCATTAATGAATGAATGAATGAATGGATGAATGAATGAATGAATGAATGTATGTATGTATGAATGAATGAATGAATGAATGAATGAATGAATGAATGAATGAATGAATGAATTAATTAATTAATAATGCTGTAGCAAAATGAACTACTGTGACATAATTAATTATGCTGTAGCAAAATGAACTACTGTGACATAATGACTACTGTGACATAATGTCTACCGTGAAAAAATGGTTGCTGTAGCAAAATGACTTATGTGGCATAACGACAACTATGGCATAATGACTACTTTGGCATAATGACTACTGTGGCATAGTAGATAGTTTGACAAAATGACTGAAGTAACAAAATGACTACTGTGGCAAAATGAATGTTGTGGCAAAAGACAAACGTAAACGAATGTTTTGTACAGTGAAGAAGAAAGAAACATTATATCGAATAAATTTTACACGAAAATCAACAGAAAGGTTGTTCACTTCATTTAAAAAGGGAAATATCTTGATAATTTAAGCAATTTAAGTTAAATCTTAAATTCAAACAAATCCTGTCGTTTATGCTTAAACATTTACCTTTTTCTTATATCTCTATCATCCTTTCTTAAAATGGAAATGAAATTCAACTTACAGTGAGAGAGAGAGAAGTAATATTATTATATAAATATAATAATTGTGTATATTTGATATATTTATCTGTTGATTTTTCTCTTATATTTGGTATACGCCCATCGCAGTATCTGGAAAGCACCTGACAAAACACCTCTTCAATATCACTTGGCAGTTGTAAAAGAAACGAAAAAATAACATTCAAAAGAAGCCTGTTATTTAATGATAAAGAATTTGAAATTGATTGACATTTGGTAATGCCGGCTCGCCACGGCGAGCCGGTATTACGATAGGATTTTACTGAGAAACAACCTAAAACTCCGAATCAATCCAAAAATTTAATCGAAGCTTAGCTTCCAGCTTTCTACAAAATTTATCTATCAGGGCTAGGATCCAAAATTATTTAGCCAATCAAATTTGATCTTATATAGCGTCAAAAAACCTTCAATTTTCACGCCATTTTTAAAAAGCAGCAAGTATTGTTTTGAGCGCAAAGATATATTGATGATTAAAATGTTTGTTTTCATGGATTCTTTTCAGTAAAGCATATTTACACTGACTTTTGATTTAGCGATTTCACCAGTCCTTTTTACTCTGTAGTAAGTTTTCGTTTGTTTAATTAACATAAACGACATCTGGTTCTGTGCATTTTTTTCTTTTTCCTTTTTTCCGGTCATTTTATCCTTTCCGGTATTTAGTGTATGTATTTACTGGCCGGGATCCGGGACGCCCGGGATCCGGGATCGTATACGATAATAAGGGAAAAAACTAATAAACGATATTTGTGTTGATTATTGTCGTAATGAAAGGCCATTAAACGTTAAGTTTTTTTATTGTATGTAATGAAAGTTAAATTGATTTAACTTAGGATATAGATATATTTAGAGCTATTTATTAACAAAATCACAATACTTATAATTATATGCCTAATTAATTGGAAAAATCAAAGACTATATTCTTGAATTTGTCAAATCCCGGGATCCCTATATACGATCCCAGCTTTTCTGAAAACAATATTCTTGAACTGTCCAATTCCTTGGATCTCTTAATTTTTTAATATGATCCCGGCTTTTCTGAAAAACTATATTCTTGAACTGGTCAATTTCCGGGATCCTATTTTTTTAATAGGATCCCGGCTTTTCTGGCTGAATTGATAGACAACTTGTGTTTACTTCAGGACTTGTATCTGTCACTTATTCCAATACTAAATAACATATTACAACTTAACTTCGTATAAAGAGACATTTTTATGAATTCTACTTATCTATTTTTTTTCTGGTCAAGGTCAACAGGCCATTTAGTAAATGTGCGTAGACATAGGGACTTCATTCTATCTGTTTACATCTTAATTCATATATACTCATATTCCTCTTTGTTAAACTGAGAGACTGAGAGAACTGGCTTCCTTAACTTTATATGTCACTATATTTTGATGTTCGCTGAAGTCTTTTCAGCTAACAGAACTGTCATTTTTACATTTAAACACGCCCCTGGAAAGAAATTACGAAGCGAGTCGCTACTAGCTTTTTTAAAAGCTAACCTTGTAGTGATATTATAACAGTGATATAAATCGTATAGGATAAATGTTTTATGTAGTCCTTCTCCATACGTGCTGTAAAATTAACTTAAATAGGTTCATCAAATATTATCATGTACTTAAATATTAGGATGATGTGCAAATATCGTAAAATTTATTTATTTGTATTAACATTTCTGTTACGTTATGCGTTTCTGTCAGTTCCGATATGATTGTGCTTTTTTGACGTCGTTTTCCACTGAGAAATAGTAGCTAGAAATACATGATTAAAACAGGCTGTTTCTGCTATAACACTATCTTTATTGTAATCTTTATTGTGCAAAAAAATGCACGGAAGAGATAACTTTGTATTTTTCGCAATGAATTCTAGTTAAAACATGGTTTGTGATTAATATCTTGTTCAAACTTCCAACAATGAAATGAATGATCTGAAATAACTTGAAAGCTGTAACGTATTTTGTAATAGTGCAATTCGAATTAAATATAATGAAATTTCTTGTTTGGAAATAGTTAAAGATGATTACAAGTATGATATTTGTGTTATGCAGCCGTTGCTGTAAAAATTGTCTGTTTTGAATGCGATGTTTTAAAATGATATCTTCGTTCTTGTTATAAAATGTTATCTGTTATTGCTGGTGTTACGATTTAATGTTTACAGTTATGATATAGCGGTGCTTGTAATGTTTGTCTTTGAAAAACGTGCAGTCTGAGCTTTATTTTCGTAAAACATTATACGTTAATCATATAAAACGGTTAATCATAATATATGCAAACATATATTACTGAACTGATATGCATATGATGTCATGATGGCATGGCAGACTTATGGTGTATTAATATTTTTTGACTAAAGAAGGTAGGGGTTATATCTTATATATATTTTCATGATTATACTCTTTAAGCATCTATATTCAAACATTTGCTCATGAGACATTATTTCTCAATACTATCCTACATATTTGTAGTTTGTTAATATAACTGATTTCCATTTTATTGCGTTTATATAATCAACCTTCATTACCGTATCATATTAAATGAGGGCATATGTAATTTACAGTTTATATACTAAATTATTGCATTCTATATTTTTATTGGTGCAGCATCGCATGTGTTCCAAGTTCAATTCATTACAGCTTTAATTGCTTACATGAAATATATTGAACATTAATAGGAGTAGTATAAAGATATCAAACAATTATACGAGTGTTAATTTAGAGTGTTTGAGATGTATAGACTATGTTTGATATATACAATATATTTAAGATATATGGTATATTTGAGATATATATTTATTTTTGAAATATTTCGTTTATTTTAGAATGTTTGATGTAAATAGTATATTTGAGATATGGAGTATGTTTGAGATATATAGTACGATTGAGATATACCGTATGTTTGAGATAGATGGTATATTTGAGATAATCATATACTTAGTATGTTTGAAATATTAAATATATTTTAGTATGTTTGATATAAATAGTATGTTTGAGATACGCAGTATGTTTGAGATATATAATAAGACTGAGATATACATTCCATTTGCATCAACGGATTAATCAAGTTTAAAGGTAAGGCAGTACTTATTTGTAGATTCCTTTTTTAAGACATTTTTATATTTTAACTAAGATGTCTTGCTAGAATTTTAAATGGGAATTTCAAGTAAGATTTCAACTTTGTAAATGTATTGTAAGTAGGTACTGTGTCTGATGTTGAATTTTCTTTTCAATAAATAGCAAAACATTTTTTTTTTCATATATCAAATATTTTGTGTCCTTCTCGCTGAATGTTAAGAACTTTAAGCTTCGTATTAACAAAATTCTTTTATTATGATATTTTATCCTTCAAAACAAAATCGAAAACGCATTGATGATCTATATATTGACCTTATTTTCAAAAAAGCTCCATTTGCATAAAATGCTATAAGGATTGCTTGTAAAATCTTTGAACAAAAACACGTGTTTCATTCTTTTTTTAAACTCTGCTTTGTTCTGGTGTGTCCAAAGTAATTATTGTTACATTTGGTCTGGGGGTTCTTTATACTGAATAATTTCACTGCTTTTATTGGATTTTCTCTTGATTGAACGAGATAATTTAAACAGTTCATTCCCTGAATCTCTCAATAAAACGGGATCTGCTTTATGGTAGGCCTGTGATTTCGACACAGTGGAATCAAAATGAGTGATTTTTATACCGGAGAAAAAAAGCTATAAAAATGTGTTTCAGGATTTATTACGGGATATTATGTTGAATTTCCAAAGGTTTGATTTTGCCATATTTTTAAGGAGAGTTTCTCTTTGTTTTTGAACTACACAGAAAAGATGTTTTATTTGCGTTATGATTTAGTGTTTGAATACCAATACATTATTACTTTTATGTCATACTTTCTTTTTTGTTTGATACCATCTATGATTTTGTTAAATTTATATGATTGTCCGATGTGGCATTACTCGAATTATAAATCATAACTTTATTAACTGTTTCAAGAGTGGTTCCTAAATACATGACATTGTATCAAATAAAAGTCAATTTTTTTAATGCGTGTACATGCATCTTATCCTTTCTATATGACATGAAAAATAAACTGCATGGGTAGATTAGCCAAAATAAAACTTGAGAAACATTTACTAAGATTTCAAGAAAGGTAAAGATTCAAGACATAAATTACTTTGTTCGTGCTATTAAAGACCGATTTATCACCATATTTCTACTGCGTGACTAATGCAGTAAGTGCTATTTTGGTACATTTTTACCTCATCTTAGTAATTTGCGTGGATTTTTTGTGCTGATTGCAATGTGTGAATTTCTTTCGTTGTTCACACATAATAATTTACATTTTCAAAAATTTTAGGATAATTAGCATGAATCAGGAGGCATGCTGCTTTAAAAAACAATATTCAACATTTTCAAGACAACTTATTAATCGATATTTTCAAACAAAGCCCTTTTTCCTACAAATGGTTACATTCAGATTAAGATAGAAATGATAAAAAAGTTCCGAATTAGAATTATGTATCATTACTCGTCAAGATCCGCGAAATTTCTAAAATTTCTGTCGACATATCAACTTTTATATTGAGTTTTACAATGGTTTTAAAACGCTCCTTACATACATGTTTTTCGATTAAATATATAACTTCATTTGTTACATGTACATGTAAACATATGTGTTTCGATGAGATCTGACTGAAATTTCAAAATATTTATAAAAAGTAGAGCTGTTTGGAATTTCTTGTTGTTTTCTTGTTCATGCATGAATACTGATTATTCCTGGTATCTTAATTCTCTGATAAGCTGTTTGGCTGTTTTAAATTAGCAAGTAACGAAGTTTTTACGGTAAACTAATTGGACAAGGTTATTATAGAGTCGCGCCACTCTATACTTACTTCTCTACATGTAAATTCAAGGACATAATGATTGCAAACTTATCATAAGTCTGTTCTTATTAAGATATATTTTGTAATTGTAGTCTTACTTTGCTTTGAGACATCGACGTATCACCAACTTTGCCTTACATTTTAGCTTCACATATGACAAGTATAAGATCTATGTTACCTTAGAAGAGAGAGAGGTAAAAAACGTCATAAAAGTGTATGGTATATTTGTGCTTTATTTTACATGTGATGTCTTAATGGAATTTTTATATACTCCAAATCGACGTGTTTTCATTAACCAACTCGTAACTGGTTTCTTATAAATAAAAAATGAAAGTGTCTCAAGCTTCTTTCGTCAATGTTTGATACACTCGATTAAAACGGTGTTTTAATTCCTATTCTGAAGAATATGTATGGGTAAGAGTTCGTATTAAGACGACCGTAGGGAGTCTTATCGAACTCTTACCCATATAACTGCAAATCGGCTCTTACAACTCGATATCAGATAAAAATATAGAAAGTGTCACCTCTTTAATTAAGCATAACATTATTTTTCCCCAGCAGTCACGTACAAACAAGGATGGGGTCCTATTACTTAATCTGGCATGTAAAACAATGAGTTTTCAACAATATCTAGGACTGTTAATGCAATTCATTCCTGTCATATGAAACAAAATAATATTTTGCTTACTTTTTCTAGAAAATATAAAACAGTCAGCAATTAAAAATTGACATTTTTCATAGAGTTTAAAGGATATCAAAATGTTACTGTGTTCACATTTGTCTCTGCGAGCTGAGCTCAACGTGCATTATCTATGTAATAAATTTGAATGTATCCTCACATTGCTACAGTGTTATCAGCCTTTTTAGAAACACCTGACCTGGCTAATTAAAATATGCCAATCACAATTTTCAATATCAGCACTGGTTTCTTCATGAAATAGCAGCTACACTAATTACTGCCGAGTAAGAGCCGATTTGCAGTTATAATTGTTTATCCGTGTACGCATTTCAGAAAGAGGGACCTAAGTATTTCAGTCGCTTATCAAAATGTATTCAAATTTAAACCAGATCATTTGCCTGACAGTTTAGCTTAGTAATTTGTATTTTATGCTAGTTAGCAGTAAATAATTAAATAAGAAAGTGCATTCATCACACAGTAATCTGGTATACACTTCTTCTTTATCTCTTGCATGAATAAATTGAACTGCATAAGCACTTACTGTGTTACTTCATGAATACCTGAATGCACTCATTTGTATCTAAAGATATTTTCATTTCCTCTCTAAGAAGTTTCCACATAGAAAAGTTCAAAACGTGCATTGTAGTACAATATAATATTGGCGGGAAATGAGTTCGAAGCAGTAAAAACATACTGCATGCTACACAAATGTTGTATTAATATACTGGAAAACAAATTATTTATTAATTAATTACAACTTTTCTTGCACAGTTAACAGGAAGTACAGGTTATAGGCAGATGTTTTTTTGTAGAAAAGAATGGTACTAAGGAATGAACCTTGAAGTGCATATTCGCCAAGTAAATTGTATTGTATCTTATGTGGTAATTGCTTAACAGTTTCTTTCAAACGATGTCTAGATTAAGAGTATGTGGTCTTTCTATTTTCATTAATATATTATATATATTTGGTAAGAGATGACAAGAGGATATAAGACTTCATTTTTGGGGGGATGTTAGTTTTGTTGTTGAATCAACTTTGCAAGTGTTATCGGGCATGTCTACCAACGTATGAATTTGATATATTATATTAGACTTATTCTACTTGTAATTAAACTGGTAAAGTAATGGGCTGCAACATTAATGAGACTGTCCATATTTGCAAGCCCTATCTTAATCTGCTGAATTTGTAAAATGCACCTTGAAGCTTTTTTAGAACTTTCTATCAAGAAATGTCATAAGTTAGTCAGCCATAAGTACAGCTGCACGGATGTACAGTCTGGCTAACATGTATCTCTATATGGGTAAAATCATTTCCGTTCCAGCAGTGTAAAGATGCAGTTTTCTTAATAGTGGTCAAATTTTTATAAATTCCATCACCTGAAAACATAACGAATAACTAACTATACGAGCTCCTTTAATGCCAATAAAAACGCGGAAAAACATGCTTGACAAAATATGAAATATTCTGATCTGGGGTTGAATTATGATTAAATCTTTCTCAATTAAACGCCACGAATTAGTTTTCGCTTGCCACACAAAATTCCATATACCATATTTTTATAACCGACTATTCTATTGGAGAAAGGTACAAGAAAATGTATGAATTCTCATATTTTGAAACAAGTTATACTACTATCATTTTTGTGCCGTTATCCACTTATTTCCATTTACGAAACGTGTGCATTGATACAAAGTTATATTGGTTATTGTAATATATAAATTTGTAGAACATAAACGCATGATAAGATCATTAAATTAGGACGGAATCAGTCAGTCCGTCCGTCCGTCCGTCCGTCAGTCAGTCAGTCAGTCAGTCAGTCAGTCAGTCAGTCAGTCAGTCATTCAATCAATCAATCAATCAATTTTTATCTAACATTATTTGAAAGAATGAGGTCAATACTAAAATAATGAGTATATAGAGTACATGTATATGATAATGATTCAAACAGTTATCAAACAAGATTCTGTTTACTTCTATGAGTGACCAATTGTTTATTATCATAATTAACAGTAACTGTGCCTAAATAAGCAATATGATGAAGGTATGTTGCACAAGTGTATATCATAATGCCGACTGGCCTGATTGATCACAGCCGGGGTAATATCGTCATAATTAGTGTTTGAAAAGCAATTATGTTGTTTATTATAAATGTCTGAGCTTATAATTTCGCAGGAAGACACCACCAGTTTTGCTTAAACGATGCGTAAAATTTAAACCAAATGCCAAAAGGCAATATATGTTATATTTTTTTTCTTGGAAGTTATGCTATATTTCGCAACGTTGATATTTGTTCAAGTCTAGTTTTACTTCAATAATGGCCCTGTCTAAAACGACAATTCCTCTGAGACGTTTTCTTTATTCATGTTTAATCGAAAAATCAAACTGAATTTGACATGTTGGAATGCATTGTCTATATTGTGGCGTTTAACATGTCTATAGATAATTTTGCGAATTGAATGTTTTATCCCTTGAGAAACCTATATTCCGTTATCAGTAAGCGATTCAAAACGCTTTTCACAATAGTAAAAGAAATGTACTGAGACACACTTCTCAATATCTATTTCCGTTTTTCTTGAGATTTTGCAGATGCTTTAAAGGCTAAAAACGATGGTGTGTAAACGTCTGCTTCTACAGAACTGTAACTTTTTTATTTATTTATTTTTAATTACTTTTTTGATGTCTTGAAATGTCAGCCGACTAAAGTTTTCAAAGATAGATTAAAGAAAATTGACAACAATCAAAATTTCAGTTCTGTTTTTTACTTTAATATGCTATCAAAGAATACAAACGTCGAAGTGGAGTCGAATTCAAATAAATAAGGGGCCGGAATACTTTGATTCGAAATATTCATATTATCAAAGCATATTTAAAGTCTGTTTTGCAAGTCACTTTTTCCTGGTATGGCATGAACTTGTTATATCCGGATATATTAATTCAAGTTGATAACAGCAATAAAAATATGATGAAATATCTTAAAGTATCATATTTAAGAGGTCATTCTCATAAAATTAGAGAGGTCATTATATTCTTCAAGTAGTGTTTATTAGTGATATATGTACATGTACATGTATATGTATAAATACATTTCATTTCGATTCATGTTCTATTCATAGTTATTGTACAATGTACAAGAAAATATCAATCATACCAGTAAAATTTGCTAGCAAGCGAATATTATTTCGTATTTGTTTAAAGAAAAAAAGTAAAATGACATAAATAAAGTAAATACATAGATAAGTATATAAATAAATGAAGTAAATAAATAAAATAATGCATAAATGCATGAAATGGATGAGTGAGTGAATGAATGAATGAATGAATGAATGAATGAATGAATGAATGAATAAATAAATAAATAAATAAAGTAAAAAATATACGAGTATACAATGAAATATCAACTTAAAATATTTCTCAAATAATTTAGATACTTTCTTAAACACATGGTGATGCTTATTTGTAGCTTATAGTCTACAAATTGGTTAATGTGCTCTTATTATTGCGAATTTATTTGTTTACGATATCGTAAATAACATTTAACGACACACTACACAATTTGATGACCGGATTTGAAGCTGTGAGACCTCTTATTAAGTGGTCAGTTTAGTGTCAATTAATCTTATAATTTAGGACGACCGCTTGCTGGCTTTTTATACTGCCCAAATTTTTAATGCACATTTAATAAAACTCCTTTCCCTGGCGAGAAGGTTCGTTGTTAAAATCAGCACGATATATCCATCAATTTAAACTTTACGGATACCATCACGTTTTATTTTTCAAATAATAATAAATCACTTACAGTCGAGATGGACCAAACATCTTAATGTTATTTGAATCTCTAAAACGGTAAGGTCAGTTTTAAGATAATTATAGGTGTGTGGATTCTACTTTTAATTTAATAAAATACAACTATGTGATCAGAATAGACGGACTTATTTTCATCTCGCCAAATGAACATGTAAGATTTTTTTTTCTAAAATAATAGTAAAATATAGATAGAAAAAAAATCGCATTTTGCCAATTCTTATCAGATATAAGACTGTTTGCTAGGATTATTTTAGATTCAATGAGTACGTAAAAATGGCATCATAATTTGTTGTCATCATATTACACAATCTACGTAGGGATTAAAGTTACTTTAACCGATTGTTTTCTGTTATTTACTGTATATGTTTTAATCATTAGGTATATTCATTTCTATTGGTTTATGCAAATAATTTAAGTTCGATTGTGTTGGAAGCTATAAGCTTATTGAAACACTCTCCAATCCGTTCCTGGAACCAACCAGTACTAAGCAATGAATGTAAAGTTTCTTGCTCAAGGAAACAACGGCTTGCCCCTGACAGGGTTTGAACCCACGCGGTCAGCAATCCTTAAATTACTAGTCCAACGCGTTAACCACTCGGCCACGCCGCCACTTTATTTCTGTTAAACAACCAGTTAAAGCCACTTGTTGATGTGGGGATGCCTGATATACGAATTGCGTTATTGTAAGATGCGACTCAATGGGTTCGAATAAGTGGAGTCTATGCACCCCTAAGCTCCAGCAGGTGAGGTGGTTTGACCCCTGTTGTTGTTTTGAAGTTTGTAACACCGGAATAAGCCAAAATCACTTTTCCTGCTTCGGCGCCGTATGCTCTTTACTATATGTTGATGCGCCGCAAATCCAAACAAACCAAAGAAAAGAAAAAAACATTTCTTTTTTCCTTTTCTTTTTTTCGCATTATTTGTTAATAAAATGATTGACTTTAGGATATTTTTAGTGGATTTAAGTTAAAGTAAAAATTGTAAGTTGTTTGGAAGCTGTACTACTGAGATTGTATTTATAAAATAGACTTGGTTTTGCGTCTCAAGTAATTCCTTCAGGTCCCAATTTACTACAAGAGTCTATCAACAATTCTAACGCAGTTTAGGGAAGCTTTACAACAGCTCAATGTAATTATATCAAGAACGCGAGACTGTATAAAGGAATTGTTTGTGAAGACCTCTTGAAAGAAATTGCATAGAGAAACACGTTTTCCCACAGACATTTTTATCAAATTGTAAATTTAATAGTTGTTTGTGCGTCCCTCGCCTCCTTTCTATACCTTCTTGCACTCTTTCTCATTTTTTTAGTTCAATGCCCTACTGGGTACCTTCCGGGGCGACTTGGTTAAGCCGGGACTGCGCTCTGTCAACGTCACCCACCCATGTTGATCTTTGATCTGATTTTTCTCCCACTGTAAAGAAACAAAATGGCGTTAATTCCATCCTTTAACGTGTTTTTTTTTTTAGAAATAGTTTAATAATCAGCAAGACTGAATGCTGTTTCTGTTGAAATTAACATTATTAAGTTATCTTTAGAACTAAAATAGATCCAAAGCACACATTACAGTCAGATTAACTTATCTGAAGCCATTAGTTGTGGAAATACTCGTACTGAATCGCATTAGTCACTAAATGCATACTTCAAGAGTTTTTAAATAAAAAATCCCAAATAACAGATAGTAAAAAAGGGGTTTTAAAATGAATACAAATGATATTTTAATGTATATGTATAATAAGTTCATCCAATTAGCGAATGCCTATTTATTATATGTTCAATTCTGCTTCATATGATTTTTCTTAAACGAGTTTGAAAATGTTGATTTTCAAAATTGTAAAAGTTAAATGACAACGCCACTTTTTAGGAATTATATAAAGTTGACTCCTTAATGCCTATATTATACTCAAATAAGTATATTTGAAGCTAATCTGTAACATTTTGCCATACCGTGTGTTGACTGTGGAATTCTTTAAAACAGAATATTAAGAGGATCGTGAGGATTCTGACTAAAAAAACTACCTTGGCGAACTTGTAGTCGTCAAATGAACCACTTTGATAAATTGAAAGCAGTATATATAAAACATAGAAACGATCTATTGCATACGAAAGACCGGTGCAGACATTTCAACTTCTTGAAATCGCAGGTTCATCTTCACTAATTCACAATTTCAACATCAGGAATTCACGATTTCAACATACATAATTTACTAATACACGATTTCAACCTCATGAATTCACAAGTTCAACTTTTCAACTTCACGATTTCAACTTCACAAATTCACGATTTCAACTTCGCAAATTTACGATTTCAACTTCATGAATTCACGTTTTGAACTTCACGATTTAATTTAAGTTTTATGAATTTACGATTTCAACTTTGAGACGTGAAGTTGATTTCTTAAAGTTGAAATCGTGAATTCGTGAAGTTGAAGTCCGAAATTCATGAAGTTAAAATGTCCCAACCGGTCTTTCATACTTTAAAAATGATCATCTACAGGATGAGTAGTACTTTTACGATGTTATCTTATTGTGACACAAAAAGAATGAATACATTCAGTTTGTTATTACAGTATCTGTCTAGAGATGGACCATTATTTGTATTATATTTGAAACTAATGTAAAACTGACAATTTCGAATATAATGTCCACAACGCAATGTCTTACTTTTCTGGAGAAAAGATCGTATTTGAACATAATTTTATTACGTTATTCCCAAGAGGAAAGCGTTCGCTCTATATAACTCATTTGGACGGTTTCCCAAAAATATGAGAAATAAATTGATCATATATAAACAAGGGTTATTTATTGTGTATATTTGATCGATACCAGTCCATCAATTATATTTTCTTTTCAGTTACATGATTTAGTTGCGTTAAGAACATTAAAGCTGCGTGCCTCCAGATGAACCAAAATATTTCAAGAAAATCAAACTTGAGAAAAAAGTACTGAGATTTTAAGAAAAGTAAAAAAGTTCAAGATAAAAGTAATAATTTCCATGTTATGTGCGATTTATGACCAATTTTGCAGTATTTTTCATCATATATCTACTGCGTTACTAACGTTGTCGGGCTATTTTTGCATATTTTTACCTCTTTTGGGTACATTAAATGGGTTGTAAGCGCTGGTTTCAATGTTATTTTCTTTGTTCACTCAACAATTCTTTACATTTTAATACATTTAAAAAAAATTCATGAAAATTATCATGAATCTAGAGGCGTGTTGGTTTAAAGTGTTGTCTTATTTTTCTACAACATTTCCTATTTTTTCTATTGGTCGTGCAATGGAAAAATGCATTGCTAAATGGTTTAAAGTAAATGAGTAAAATAAATATTTTATAAATGTGTCATATGTAAACATACAAAACAATAAACATACAATACATGAACTAACACTAATATACACCCGGTCTATTTGACTTAAACAAACAAACAACATGAAAACAATAATTTGAAAATACGTGAACAATATAAAAGGACTGTAAAGGAAAAACAAAAGGAAAAAATGTAATACATAAGATAATAGGATAAATATTCACTGTCAAAGGTAAAAATTGTATCACAAGGCAACCAACAAATATAATAAGAAAAATAAATAAAAAAAAAGGTAAATAAAAAAAAATAAATAAATAAAATAAAAAAGGAGTTACATCTGTTCCATGCAGTAATCATTGATACCAAATTAATGGGGGTATGGTTTCATCAAGACACGCTACGATTTTTAAATTATTATGGAACACCCAACTTTATCAAAATGTTAACATTTGTTCTTAACATATAGAGCAGATTACAAGATATATTGCCTGAACTTTGCTTTTTTCTCGTATAAACATGTGTAATACTGTCCACTGAAAGTAAATAAAATATTAAGATATCCCTAAATGCTATTTTTAATTTTTTTTGTTAAATTATATGGAATACTATTGTTAAGGTAACAATAACATAACCTTTCAAAACTGAATAATGATTGAATAATAGAATCAGCTTCAGTAGAATCTAAAATATTGATATTTTTTCAATGTATGTTTCTGCAGAACCAGTCTTAAGATTTAGGTTATTATTGTAGCATTGCCCTTCTTAACTTGTAGTCTGTTGGTGGAATTTGGCACTACCTAGACGGCAAGTACGGACTAAGATAAGCCGCTTGTGCCTTCTCATTATGACCTTCACTTTTCGCTTTTTCGTCCATATATATTTCCCCTAAATGATGAAAGGTTTTTTTGTCCAGATTATGGACACATAATTTAAAATATTTAACATGGTCATTGTGACTTTATGATACACCGTTATTTGATTGTATGCCTTTTTGTTTACATTTATTTTCTTGTAAATTGCGGTGTTGGGGGGGGTGACTTGGTGAAGGTTACACTGGCTGATGAAAGTTAATCACTATGATCACCCAGTTATTAGGCTTATTCAGCATCATTAAGGTATGCCGTTGCACAAGTGTCCATCATTCTGCCGACAAATATGATTGTTCGCAGCTGAAGCAATCCCATAATAATTAGTGTTTAGCAAGGATAACGTAAGTAAATTACTACGAGTTAAATAAATAATAATTGTGTGTTTATATGTCCAATTATCTAACAATAACATCTGGATTAAGGTTGTAAATAAACGCTAATCAAGCAATTATGAGAAGCTTTGTTTATGGTTTTATTAAGGACGTCTGACAATATTTATAAATTGGCTATTATCAGTCTACCATTTCGAATTAGAAAATCGTGAGATCTTCTGTTTATAAAAATGGAAGTTTTTGCTAGTCTATATATCTAATAATCCTAAAAATCTCGTAATAATTAAATTACAATCTCGCGAGATGTTCCTGTTAAAAAATACTCTGGATGTGGCAGCTTTGGATGTATTGTCTACATGCCCTGCCTGTCTTCTGTTTAAGAATTAAATACTAGACTATCCCCTGAGAAACTTCCTTTTGATGCATTTTAAATGTCATAAAACGGTTCGATTTTACCACAGTCATATATTAAGTGGATAAAAAAACATGTTTTTTTAAGGAAATACGAACGTAAAAAAAGCTCTTTAACTATGACGTATTTGAAGTCGAACCGTGCATTATTTTACAACAATTCTCTCAGAATTGATATTTAATTTCTAAATAATGTACGGAGGGAACTGGAAAGTCGACACAAGACCAATGCAGTGTCCTAAAACCCGAACAAAAGACGTTTACAAAAAGCAGCAAAAAATAAAACAAGAAAGTAAAGTAACATCTACTTCCTGATGAATTATTTTTTTAAAACAGCTATTATCGTTTTTATCAACATAAACAGGAAAATAATAAAATCTAATCATCACAATAAACTTGACTGAATTAATGTAACGGTAGCTCGTATCACATTTTATCTTATTGTATTTTTATGAGTTATGAATTTATAACCACTTGTTAAAAAACACAAAGCAGGAAATTTATCTCCACAATGTCCGTCAACAGATTCATCATATAACTTCCTTGAACCAAATTTTCTTTTACGACATCAATATAAGTTATAGTCTCGAATATGGTTTAAACAAGGTTCAGATACTTTAACTGTCACATTCGTTATTATATTAGACTATCAATTCAATTCAATTCAATTATTTTATTAGCATATAAACATAAACATGTTCATCGCCATACATTCAATTGCGGCGGTTACATACAACATGAGAAGAGCATGAGTATTAATACATCTATATCATGTGTATATTAGTAGTATTATTATATCAACATATATTAACATTAATATATCAATATCATGTGTATATTGTAGTATCATTATATCGACATATATCCCACACAATGTTTATATAAAACATAAACAGTAACGAAAAAAAAAACACAAGACCAAAAATAACATGAAAATTGATTTGATACACTGACCTAAATTATCGTGTTGATTGTCGATGGGTGGATACTTTACTGTCATATGCATGATATACGTACATGTTAGTTTGATTTTGCACGTGAATTCAGTGCCATATAATGTTGTCATTTTTTTCTTGTTATAAAAAGGCCAATGTATGAGATCAATTAGTTTCACGTGGCTACATTGTAAAATACAAATACATCATCATTGAAATATGTAACTAACACATATTTCTAAATAAAGTATATCATCCGGTACGTTTCTTATTTGCTATATAAATAAATTTTGCAAGTTTACACAGAATACTTGTTTGATTTGAAGCTAACAATCCTTTAAATTTTTGTAAAGATGGCCAATTACAATAATATTTTGGAAGGCATTCTTTTCTTTCATCTCTATAAAACGGACAGACCAATACAAAGTGATATTCATCTTCTACTACCTTCATATTACAATACACACATTTTCTATTACAACGTTCTATATTTCGAAATCTACCTTCCTCAATAGCTAATTTATGTGCTGAACAGCGTAATCTTGATAAAGCAATACGATGATTATTATTAACAACACAAGATAAATACTTTTCCTGACATATTTTTGTTTTAATTTTCTTATATGTACTTAGTTTAGGCATATTATCTAACTTACTATAAAAAACTTGATAATATTGATCATATAATCTCTCAACAACTTTATCTATTTGAACTCTAGTGACAGACATATCATTCCATAAATAACTAAAACCTAGTTCGTCAAGCAGATTTTCACACCCGAAGCCCAAGATCCCAATGTATTAGTATTAACTTGATTGATGAAACATTTATATATCAATGTATCTTGGGAGTTCAAAATTCTATACCAATATTTCAATATTCTCCCTTTACGAAGCAACATCTAATGGAACTTTACCCAGTTCACCAAGAACAGCTATATTTGTAGTTTGAGACCTTACACATAATAATTGTTTACAAAATTTAATATATACCCTCTCAATATCAAGGGCCTTATGAAATCCCCATATTTCGCATCCATAATTTAATATTGGTAAAATCATTGAATCAAATAGTTTAATCTTCTCGTTAACACCAAGTGGTACAACATCAAATAAGGAGTTCAATGTAAATATGGCACGAAGTGCTTGTTCTGATAAAGCTTTCTGAGCATTATAAAATTTACCATTTCCTGTCAAAACTACACCTAAATAACAAAATTTACTAACAACATTTAACCTTATATCATCATAATATAAATCAACTTGCTCAAACCTACTTCCTAATTTAAAAATCATAGCAACTGTTTTTGTAGTATTTACAGTGACATTCCACTTTAAACAATATGACTTTAATTTATTCAATAATATTTGCAAGCCATTAGACGAATATGAAAACAACACAGTATCATCTGCGAACATGAGCATAAATATTTGCAATTCTTCTAAAGTTATTGTATCAGCACTATTATCAGCAATATACCTTTCCATGTCATTTATAAACAGTATAAAAAGCAAGGGAGACAATGTTTCGCCTTGCTTAACGCCCATATAACTATCAAAATAATGAGTAACATTACCTCGCACCCTTACACAAATTTTCACAGAGTTATACATAGACTTTAACATAGTTATAAATTTAGAAGAAAAATTATATTGCATTAGTTTATACCAAATACCACTCCTATATACCATATCAAAAGCTTTTTTAAAGTCTACAAATGCACAGTACAATTTTTTACGTTCCTGGTGGATTATTTTATCAATTAATGTCTGCAATACAAAAATACAATCAATTGTGCTTCGTTTTTGTCTAAAACCAAATTGACAATCTGTTAATATGTTATTTTCTTCGGCAAATTTTCGGGCTCTATTATCTAACAAATATGAAAATATTTTTGAAAAGATGCTTGTTAACATTATTCCCCTATAATTGTCAACATTGCTAAGATCACCTTTCTTTGGAACAGGTACTAATATTCCCTTTTCCATGATTCGGGATAAACACCCTTACTATATAAAAAGTTAAAAAGTTTACATAATATTGGTGCTAATATATGTTTTGCATCAATAAATATTTCAGGTAGTAACAAATCCACACCTGCACTTTTATTCCGTTTTAAATTTTCTAGAGCATTATATATCTCAGCAATACTAAAGTCACAATCTAGTTCATTTACAGCAATATTTAAAAAGTCATGGTCAACAATTTGTTAGGTATCTGGGTCAGAATAAATGATATCATTTGAAAACAAACTCTTAAAATGTTCGTAAAAATCATTTGCAGTCAGATTTGAATCTTCTTTACATTTTTTTCTGTATTTACGAATCAGGTCCCAAAACCTTTTAGGATTTTGCTTCGCAGCATTATGTAACTCAGACTTCTGTTTTAATTCATATGCACGTTTAGCAGTTCGTTTAATCCTTCTGTAATAACGCCTTTTATTTATAACCAAACAATAATTTACTTGTGTTCTATGTTTCCGATACACTTTGTTTGCATGATTTAATTCAGACTTAGCGGTTCTACAATCGCACGTAAACCACGGATTAGAAACCTTTTTTTCCCGTGTACTTACAAATTTGTTTACACCAAAAATTTTAAATGCACTGTTATACAGTACGTTTCCAAAAGTGTTGATACCATCATCAACTGTGATATTTGACGATATTATATTGTTTACAAATGTCATTCAATATATCTGTTTCTTTTTTATTAAAGAATCTTTATATTGGTCAACATGATCATTATTCCATTTCAAATGGCATGTGCTATTTAACTTATTTAAAAACATACTTTTATTTCTATGAGCTGCAATATTGATTTGAATAGGTACATGTGTAGAAAATGGAAATATATCATGTACAATAAAGTCACTTATTATAGGAAATAAATCGTAAGATGCAATACCATAGTCTATAACACTTTTCCCAATATTTGATAAAAATGTTACTCGTCCGATATTTTTATCGTCGCCCATACGACCATTTAATATCTTTAAATCTGAACTTTTGCAAATGTCTAGAAGTTTTATTCCAGAAGAGTTACATACTGTATCCTCGCTCACCCTTGTGTCAATTTTGAATATACACTCCTCTGTTTCAGCATCAATAGTATGAATATATTTATCAAATAAGTCAACTGGTTCGATAAAATCATCTCTGGTACCCGTCCTTGCATTTAGATCTCCCATAAGACAAATTTTGCCAAGTTGAGAATATTTTCTAATACCTATTTCTAACTGTTCATAAAATCCTATTTCATGTGACTTAAAGTACACCGATTCATTTGGGGGAATATAAGTAAAACATAGACAAATATCAAATTCAAGTTTAAAATATTCTTTTTCAAGCTTTATCCAAATAAAACCATTTTGGTCAGTTTCAAGGATATGTATACCATCTACATAAGTTTCTTTTATAAACAAACACACTCCACCGTGGCCTCTATAAGATTTTCTATTGACCGAAACGCTTTCAAGTCTAGGAACACAGACACTTTTGTAACCATTTAGTTGAAATTCGTCATTATTAACTTGCCATGTCTCACTACAGAAAATTAAATCGAAATTTCTGACAAAATTAACAAAATCAGCGTCCGTTAAACAATGTTTCAATCGTAGTACAGACTACCATGGACTCATGATTGATATGAGTGATATCAATTACTCTAGTAAACAAACTATTATTGTTTTTGTAATATCTGTTTTACATTATTGTTGTTTTTTTTTGTTGTTTTTTTAATTCGATACGATCTATACTTTTTCTTCTTTTTACCTTTTAAAACTAAACATAAAAGTAACAGTTTGCTTACAATCCTTTCTTTTTCTAGTTTCCCTTCATGTTATAGATAATTAGTTGAGAAATATCACATTTTGACAACATTAACAATTTTTGATACCAGATCTCATTTGCCATGACTCCAAATGTATCGGTTTCATATATGGCTCATATACGTATTGCACGCAAATCTTTATTATCAATATAAAAGAGGGCAACACTGACTTATTGTATCTAATCTGAGTGGGATACTGAAACACCACAATCCTACTCGGAAAATATGCTAAATTCGCGTAATATTTTACCTTTTGTTAAGACATACGTAAAGACACACTTTTTCCCCATTCACGGAAGTTAACGCTAAAAATGTGTACACAATCCATTACTGGTAAAAGTATTGATGATGAAAATACACAAAAGGTAAAAATAAAGACAGAGCACTATACATGTATTTATATTGTTACACTGACCTTGTGAAACAAATTTTATCGTTTCTTAAAGCTATATTAATTTTGGTAAGTATTCATTATAAAATTGTTATACAGTCATGTATAATAATGAATTTATGCATTTTGATTTGTTTACATGCTTTTATATGTAATATGATTAAAAGATAATACAATTTACTCGGACAATGCAATTTGAATTAATGAGTGGTGTAATGCATTTAATGAGACAATAAGCTCATCAAATTGTAAGTTCAAATTTTAAGTTCGTTTCCTAAAATTTTTTCAAATTTATATCCTGCTCCCCAAAATTTTTATTTACCACTTTACAAAAAAATTTCCAGAAATAATTTCAATATATGAAAATTCGTTAAAAAAAGTGCGGGATACTTTCCACTTTCCCTTTTTTCCCTTTTCCCTCTCATTATCAAAGTTTGTTAATCACATTAAAAAAACCATTTTTTTTAAAATATATTCTAAGTTAACTCAACAAGGCATAAATGAGCATAATGTCATTTCAAACAATCAGTTTATATGGAATAAAGCTAGATTTCATGCGTCAAGTTTATGTTAAGTTGTAGCAGATATTATACTTCAAAGATGAAACGAATATTGTTTAGAAAGGATTTCAGCGTGAATTAAAGAAATACATTAAAATAACCAAACACTATTTCTAAGAAAAAAAAATGGTATCATAAAATAAAAGCTTTTGACATTTACCGGCGTTTAATGAATTTCCTTACGAAACCAACACTGTTGTTGCAATCGATAGCTAGGCAGGAACGCCTAGACAATCTATAGTATTGGAATGATATATCAGAAACTTACCGACATTTGCAATTAAAGCTCTAACAAAAATGTCGAAAAGAAATTTCGCACGCTGTCATCTAATTGAAATGTCATCTGAAAGTGACAATTTTAAATGTAGTGTCTGCAAGAAGTCGTCTGCTTTGTCTATATATCTTTTAGATGATAAGATTAAATAAATGTTCCATTTGGATATTGTTTTGTGTGATGTTGTAGACTTAACAGGTTGTTTTGCATCTCGCATCGTTTATGTTATAATTTAGCAATACAATATGTTACTGTATGAGGCTATATCTGTTTCTATAAAATTTAATCATAAATCTCCTGAACTAATTTCTTTGATGGAGATTTATTTCATCTTAAGAAAACTGTAATCTTCAATCACATATTGTTTATTTTTATTAATATTTAAAAGACATGCCCCCGATTCCCAAGATCAATTTTGTTTTGACTTAATGGTTACCGAAAACTGCTTCATTCTGGAATTTACGATAATATTTCTTCATGTAAGTATTTTACATAAGTGCCTCTTTAGATAATGCAGTATCTTGGAAAGTATTTCGGTTGATTCAATTGAACGGGTCTATGTTAAAGGTGAAGCTTATTTTGCAATAATTGATATATACCGAGGGACATTAGTCTTTCATTGACCCGAAATGTTCCGAAAATAATGTCCAATTTGTGTCAAACAGAACAAGATGTTCTTAAGTTATTTTTACCTGATTTTATGACAGTTTCGTGTGACTGTATTGGTGCCTATTTATCTACAATTGCTGTTATGTTTGTCTCAATTTAAGATTCTCCCTCCAGCCGCACAACAATAATAGATAATGGCATATGTGTAAATTACATTGAGGAAAACTATGACGTAATGCATTTAAAATCCGTACACAAATTGCTTATAAATCTCGCGCAAGGGATTGTGGGTCTGGACGGAAGAAAGTTCTATTTTTAGAGCTGCTTATCCCTTTGTAATAAGATTCTCTGTGTTTAGCAAACCTTATAAAGGTTTTATGACTAAATTTTGCCAATAACAGAATGCAAAACTTAATGTATATTTGCACGTCGATTGCACGTGTATAATATAGTGATATCCGTATATAGATAATGCTAGATCTTTGCATTCCCACTATTTCGTATTAAACAAGAAGAAATTTTTCGTCCTTAATTATAACTAAATTAGAAAGCATTACATATCAAAATGATTCAAGATAATTAGAAAATGTAACAAATTCGGATACAGTATTGCTATATTAAGAACTGCAATTAAAATCAAATGGAATTTGATCAAGGTCAGCTTAAAATAAGATATTACAAAACAATATCTCTGTAATTTTAGCTGTAAAATTTTATTTTCGTCCTTGACGTCAGTTTAATTATCTTTCTTAATTTGATGCAATATATGTCTTTGCCTATTAATGAACCTTATCTTATTGTCATTGTCGAGTTTTATATGCTAGACATAACGTCATATTATATGTAAGAACATCACGATGATGTGCATTATTGCGACCTTTATTTCCATTCATTCTAAATATAAATCAAAGATTGGTCTTTTATCTCTGTCGTGATAAAATACCTTTTTGTGCGAATATACCCATATACTTTATCAAAATAACGAAATAACATGAAAATAGCAGACTCGATGCGATTGAGTCTGTACATGGGAGATAATGAAAACGTGCAACATTCCTCACACACCCTAGCACCGGCTTGAGCGGTACTTAATTTTCAACACTGTCAGTGTTGGAACAATGATCAAGTAGAACAAGGAAAATATAATAACACAACACATACAATCAAATTCTTTTATTATTAGAATAAATGTAAACAACGAGACTAAGTGTAGCTCTAGTGTTAAAAGAAATGTATTCTACTTTTTTGTATAACAAATTTCTTAATACCATACCATTTAATATATTCAAAATCTGCAGCAGACAAATATAAAATCAAGTTTGACTGATTGGATATGCAGCTTTAAATGCCTCTTTGATTGACAACAGGTTTAACAAGGTGTGCAAATAATTCAAATAGCTGTGCATATTTGCATACACCGTTTTTATTGGGATTCTGATGTATAAATCGGATAAGGCACCAGTAATTTACGGCTCTGTAAATGAAAGAACACGTTGATTTAACGGAAAATGAGAATGCACATAGAAAGTGCTATTCAGTAAAAAGAGTGAAAAATATGATAGTAAACTGCATAGCAAATACATTTTAAAATCCCTGAATCCTGATTCATGAATTCGTTTAATGGGTTTTGCCTCTTCTCATTATATGGATTTCTTTTTTATCATTTATGTGAATTTCATTTTCCTCATATGGATTTTCCTTTTCCTCATTATATGGAGACTTCATGATCAATTCAAATTACCTAGGACATTTATTTAACAACCAAAATGTTTTGCTCCCAAACGGTGTTGCTCCGCAGAGGTTGCACTGCACTTAAGCAATTTCTTTAGAGAATGTATGATCTAAACGTGGTATTAGAAACATTTATCTCTAAAGACAAGATAACTATTATAATCATTATAATAAGTCAGTTATAATTACTTCATTATAATTATGTATTTTTCTGTATTTTCAGAATAGTGGATTTTATTCATACAAAGTGCTAGTTCTGATGCTTTCGAATGCAACAATGATATGATAAGGTAAGCATTTTAATCTTAAATCGCTAATGAGAAAACCTACACATCTTGGTGCTCATGAAAACATAGTACATATATAGCGAAATAGTAGGGCTATGTTACAAACTATATTAACAATCATGCATTTTGTACATGCAATGTCATTTTGTCTGATCGTTTCCAGCTAAAGTATTTGTTTTAAGGGTTTATTATGTCTTTTCCATTATTTAAAAAATCTATTCATTATCTTTGAACTGGTTATTTTGTATGGCTATGAACTTGTTATTTGTTTTATGCCAATACAATTATTTGAGTTAAGTTGAGTTGAATTTCTGAGTCTTTATTCGTTTCATCACCAACAGGTGTAAGAATAAAATGCTAAACACATAAATATAATAAGATTTTTTTTAATGGAATGTTGTATGTGCAGACGACGTTGTCATTTACAGTCAAGGTGATGTCAATAGAGAAATTACCGTGAGGCCTTCTACCTTGGGAATGATAAAATAATGCAGACCTCACACATTTGAAAGTTTCCATAATTAAAATGGATTTTCTAATTACATGGTGTGTCTGTAAGCGCCTTAAAGACATAAGGTTTAATTAGCTTCCTTTCATGACGGTCTCTCCTAGTCCAGCTACACAGATATACTCGAAATAGCTTGTTTGGCCTTCTATCATAACCTTTCCAGACTCATCAGTTTCAAAACAGATATAGTAGACAATTTATCAATGGCTTGATGTCATGATGCATTCCCCATGATTTCCGTATCTAATACATCAATATATCTTTACATAAACTGATATGATACGTGAATAGTTTCTTCTTCTTTGATAACAGTATTGCTCGAATATGTTGCAATGAAGTATAAACTTCTGTGTAAAATGGCATGCATCAATCAGACCATAATTGTACCCATTTTTGTTTAATGTTTCCATTTATTGTAAAGCAATGAAATATTCAAGCTGTTTTCAAAATGGTTATAATATTTTATATTGAAATATAGAAAAACAAATGCGCTGATTTCGTAACTACAACTTTTCGACACTTTCTTTCATGGTTCAAATGGTAAGTGACTTTGTACACAATAGAAGGTTCTCATGTGGTACTTGGGTTTAATATAAGCTTCAAACATTAAACATTTTATCAAGGCAAGGCTTGAAATTGTTGAATCGTTTAATTATTTAATTCCATCTAATTAAAGTCAACTCCTGCCATTCATTATTGTTTCCGAAATGAAGCCGTAATCTGTGAGGTGTAGAGAATATTTAGCTGACTTTGAAACAAATACGATTTAAGTTTTATGTTAGTTAACTTATTCTTTCTTTTCATTAAGGATTTTTATAGGTGTATCTGTAGTTACATTATAAAATCTAGTTATGACTCTAGTATTCTTTGACTGTAATACAGTTTACCAGATTTGAGTCTCATCACGTCTTCGTTAAATCATTGCGCAAGATGTGCACTTAATAACTTTTCATTACAGTATACTTACTAAGTTAGGTTCATTTAGGTCTAACAGATATAAAGTAATTAGAATGTTAATAAGTGTATAAACGTAACTTGGAATTATTTTCATAATAACAGGTGTGAATCTTCAACTAAAACAGGAAATTTCAAAGGTAATCATTAGTGCATTTTTTCATGTTTCAGTCAGAACATCAGAAATTGATGAACACGTATTTTAACACTTTAATGATGTGTTCCATTTAATGCTTTCCACATATTGTAGAGATGTTTTTATTTGTGATGCAAACCGACAGCATATCAGTATTAGATTTTTATTTTCTTGTAGCAGATACTTTATTTTAGATACATTGAATAGACAAAGTCTACATTCTTTGAATCTTTATGGAATTGAGCATGTTGATATATGCAGTGCAAAAATGAAGATTTGAATTGTAATGGTATTAGTTTTGTCAACGAACACCTATTGTAGTTTAGTTGTTCATATCTTTTACATGCTTAACATAAAAAAGTTTAATCATATGTATGTATTCTGAAGCTCTGACATATTATATTTGAAGAATAAGAACCCCACAGATTGGCCAAATCAGATTAGCAGCTAAACAAATATTATTTTATGTCAGTCTCGTAGGGGGTCGCTTTATGTTTTATTTAAGGCGGAGATGTTTTATAGTAAAATCAGATAGCGATACATTTACACAAAATTACACAAAAGTTATGATGAAGCTGTGGTTCATTCAGCAATGACATTCAGGGGGTCATCATTAACGCATGTTTTACTACGGGATACAAGATTTAGCTGTTGATGAAATAAGATAATGTTCGATTATGCTGTAATTGGTATCTTATCAATATAGGGACATACTTATATATACAATTTTCTTCTTTATTTAATGAAATTTCAAGGTAATCCCAGCTTACCGATAACTAGTTATTTAATTGCTGATGTGATGCTTGTTTAGTGCGCCATAAGAACAAGTGGACAATATTTTCTCCATTTCTTTATTTATTTTTTAATAATTTAATAAAGTGCAGGACAAGCGTTCCCCTAGAAATTTGATAGCTTCGCAGATAATAATAAGTATATAACACTTCTGATGAAATAAAGTTTAATGAAAAAATTGAATAACAGCACAATTTTGCTGTTTCTAATGCTCAATTCTTAAAGGATTTATAACATAGAATGCCTAGGTATTTTGATATAAATTAATATTGTTGTTCGATCACAAAATAAAATGTTCCGGAACAAAATATAAAGATGCTATGTTTGGCGATGATTTGATGCCTGAACAAAAAATATTGACCAATTTATTTCATTCTAAATACTCTGTTATCGTTTTAATTATTCACAATATAAACAATGATTATTTTTCAACCCACATATCAAATTATATAAAGCTTTATTTATTTGTACATAGTAGCAGTGCATGTATTCAGATTTTGAGGCCTTTTAATGTATAAACTTGAACATCTTTCGGCTAACATACTTAAACTTTTCTTTTTAATATCAATTTGGATATGTCAGCCAAACAAATATTATAGCGTAACAAGTACTTTTCAAATTATAATGCTTACAGTAGGGGGTCATGTAATTATTACGTATTAAAAAACTGACATGTGCCAATCATTTGTAAAACAAACTGTTAATGATATCATAGAAGGCATATGACGTTTGTTTTATCTTCACGCTATTGCAGATAAATCATAGGCCTAAATATATCTAATATATATTTGATAGTTATTAAGATAGAAAGATCTATTAAAGAAATATTTGATAAAGACTTATAAATAATCTAATTCGTACTGTATTCTGGAAAATATTTAAACAATAAATCAACTATGACTGGTTACTGATTTGATTTAAAACAAAAACAGTTTGCTTAATGTGCGAATTTAGAACGTGGAAAAAGTAGTTTTAAACATTAAGCTACGTTGCAATGAAAGTAGACTATGTAGTATCTGTAATACTGCAGTCTGTTTGAAATCTAAATAAATTAAATGAATGATATATAATTATGTGTGTTACGGTGATGTATCCGTGAAGGTAGAGGTATTATTCAAATAAGTAAATGAGTAGCCGTCACACATTTGAAAACATAATGAAAATGCAATATCTATGCCTTTATTTATAATGAAGATTATGGTGCTATTTGTGGGACTTTTTTCTTCCTTAATTTTGTTTACGCATTGTAATCGAATTGTTATCCTAAGGTCAACACAATACGAGGTATTCTTTTACTAAGCGCGTGTCTTTGTTATTGACAAGATATAATGCCTTGTAATGGTTATTTTTATCCGATTACATCGCGTAAGATGTTGATGGTTTGCTGAAGAATAATTAGTTTTCTCAAGGACATGTCTAGACTTTCAATTATTGTAAAAGTAATATTGCACGCTCTGTTAAGGGGATGGACATTTTTCAATGTATTACAGACTTCTTTACATTCTTCTAGGGAATTGTGCGGAAGTCGGTTAGTGCCATTTTAAGTGTCATATGTCGCGCTTGACTGTCGACACATGGCACTTAACACGATTCCGTACAATTGTGCAATACATTTAATAAATGACAGTATTTTATAAACAAAATTAGAAAGGTCTGACAAAGATTTAAAAGTACGATCGTCATAAAAAGTTGTTTAATATTTTCAAGATAATTATCAATTTTCACTTGTATAGTTACATATCTTGTATAATCCGGATAACAACTTAAAATTTAAGCATTTATATGAATAATTGTGCTATTGATTTATGAAATATTATATACATTTTTGTATATCTATCGACGGAATTGTTCTAGATTTAAAATGACCTTATTACTATGTAACGTGAACAAATCTTTTCATTTATTTTATTAAATGCGTTATTTTTATCAATTTACAAATTCATTTTTTAACATTGTAAAATGAAATGAGTTTGCAGAATTTTCTTTATAATTCATGCTGTCGGGATTACTAGGATAAAATGCTCTCAGATAGCTTTAATGTGCAGGCAATGTTTGGCTGTTTGGCATACTGAAGACTGTTTCATAAAATTTAAACTGAATTAAACTTTGCATGATTTTAAAATATGATAAAAGAAATATTTAATGTGAAAAAAAATAAGGTCGACGATTTGGCACGAGTTATCTGTCCTTGACCTTAAACCGTTCTTATATCCTGTTATTTACCCTTTGATACCCTAAAGAAAGATATCTATCACAGAAGTAAGTTCGAAAAACCTCGAGCCATATTAGAATATTTCTAACTTGTGATAAAACCCTATTATTCTGTCCTTCTGTCTTAATCATATTCTTTCACGTGAACCAATAAATGACCCGATTAATATAAAGATAATGTTAATTTTCAGTATCTGACAAGAGATTTATTTCTTGATACACGTGCGATACACGTGCATTTAGCGCCGTTTAGACAATGTTGATTTTCTAACACAGTATCAATGCGACAGTTATTACCACCATGGCTGCCAGAAACTTTTTCACATTATTCTTTTTTGGTTGTTAATATGATCAAGTGACTTTTAAATCTGTTTCTTCTTTAACGAATCCAAAACATAACGTATAAAAATCGACAAGTTTTCATGTGCTTTACTCAATCGAGCTGAAATAAATATGTTTAAACTTAACGAAGTGAAATTTTGCCTACAGGTCAAAGAAATACTTCCAGAATCGTCAAAAGTACCTACTGGTTAATCTTAAGAATCGTATGTATCTGAAACATCAGCCTCTTCTCCGGACGTTTGATCAGTGACATTAAACATTTAAACGTACATATTTATATTTTTTATACACTTAATACTTAAATGAATGTCCCACTGGCAGATATATATTCAATAAGCTACCACAAATACCATCCTAATTGCTTTATATCTTCTTTAACTGATGCGGGCATTTCGACATTTTGTGTGTTTTATCACCAGTTTTTCGTTTGGTGTCTTTTTATTACATGTAGTTGATAAATTAGTGAGTTTTACATTTTTCTGAAAAGGAAGTGATTCAATTATCTGTGGATATTTTAGTTTCGTAATGAAGGTAAGTTTTAGAAAATTTAATTTAGATACACAAATCCTGATGGGGATGTGAAAGTATGATATATTTAGTTATATATAATAACGAATTTCTTCTTGTTTTTATTTATTTATTTATTTATTTATTTATTTTTATTTATTTATTTATTTATCTATTTTTTAACAAAATAATAGATAATTTACAATATTTTTCTTTTCTCTTTTTAAATATTTAAACCTTGAAATTTGTATAAATACTTAAATATTTTAACGCGCAAATTTTAAAATTAAGCAGAATCTCCGTTCGCTATTTTTTTTTGAAATTTATACAAAATTCGCAATCATTTTGATTGTGTTTTCCATGTTATCTGAAGTGTTCCGATTGACTCATAACGCATGTCAATCAAGTGGTGGGGAGTATTTAATTTTACATTCTCTAACATTATGATCTCCCCAGGAGTATTTAGAGGTGTCAGTCTTGTTGACAGGTCTGAGTGGCTACTCTTCTAGAGCAGCTGGCAAAATTCATACTTTATCTTGGGCTTCTGTTGGCGATATTGAAGGAACCATGAGGATAATTTTGGTTATGGAGATAACGATAATTATAATGACGGTGATGATGATGATGTTGTTAATGATGTTGGTGATTGTGATGATGATGATGATGATGATAATAATGATTTAAATGTTGGGGCGATGATGATGATGATGATGATGATAATAATGATGATAGTGATGTAATTGATGGCGTAGACGATGATAATGATGATGGTAAAAATGATAATAATGGTGATAATGAAGATGATGACGATAACTGTTATGGCAGTGATGAAATAAATAAGTAATGTATTTTTTTTTTAAATGAATCATTTATTTATACATTGCATCGTGTATATGCTTTTTATAAAAAACAAGTTCAGTTTATGTAATAATTCAATTGTAGTTAGGTGCCGTCGAGTGCACATTTTCTTTGACATTTATTTAAATAATTTCTTTTAGTTACTTGTTTCTATTTACGCTTTATATTTTATATTATAATGATGATATCAAACAAGCCTAAACTCACTTTTACATTTGAAAAAAGTTCAAGGATATATTCTATTTTAATGTCCCAGTCATTTATTTTGTTCTAGACTACATATGATTTATATGCCATTAGTACAGATTAAACGACAGTTGTATCATAGTTTGGAGATCTTTCTGTTGAAAATGTGTCAGGGTTAAATCGTATACATATACATGCACAGTGCGTTAACTGGAGTGCGGGTATTAGTTACCCGCACTCCAGAGCATGCCCATTGATTGGCTCATTTTTGCTGGGGTTTACATATTGTGACGGCAGAGAAAGGGAAAGCGACAGAAATATCATATTGAGATGTTCGTTCATTGGTTCATTTTTGCCGGGGTTTCATATTGTTACAACAGGGAATGTGTTTTTATGTTTGACTATGATACAAAAGAGAAAGAACACCAAAACACTCGGTAATCCGATTAATACTCGGGGGCTACGCCCCCTCGTACAAATCAGATAACCTCGTGTTTCGGTGCTCTTTCTATAACTTAAACAAAGTTTACTTTACTATAAACTGTCTACTGTCATGATTATACCGAGTTAAGAATAAAGGGGAAAATAAATCATATCAATTGTTGTGAAAAACTACGGTTACCATAGAAACCCAAATATGTCGTTCAAATTTATGTTTGTATAATTATATTAATTTGAATGATAGACAAAAAAAATCAGCGTATAGTAATTACTGCGTATAATCAAATACTTAAAATTGGTTTATATTATATTTCTACGAACGTGGTTTGCTAATAAGAATAAACTTTGGTCTGTAAAATGATAGTCTAAGAAATAGAAGGAATAAAACTGTATGTTTAGGGTGATTTAGAAACATTAGCAAATTCTAGTCTTGAAACATTTCTTTTTGTATTTGTTCCCTAAATTAAATGAATTCTAGAATCTGACGTAATTTTTGACAGAAATCAAATTGTCATCTACACATAAAAATATTACAGTACTTTAACGCCCCTTTTGATACTTATGAAGTGAATAAATAATATTAAAACACAGCTGAATGCACATGTCATAATTTATGTAGTATTACCACTGGTCATTTCATTTTGGAGTCGACCGTGGCCGGGTGGTTAATGTCGTTGAATTCAAACCACTTGCCTCTCACCGCTTTAGGCCCGAACCGCGAAAGCATCTTAGGATTCCTTCATGTGCAGCTAGCTGACGAAACCTTTGTCGTTCTACTCAGGTGCCTGTTTGTGCTTGAAATACCACAAAAAGGGGCATCCGATGTCTTCCTTCACAAGTAAAGCTGGAAAATCACCATATGACTGTGTTGGTGCGACGTAAATCCCAATAAAAATATATACATTTTGTATATTCCTGGTATATTCTTCATATTTTTTGTGCAGAGCAGTTCTCTAATATATCGTATTCACAATCGGTTATTCTTCATGTTGCATGATAATCTATATTTAGATGTATTGAACACATATACTAGATGCTTAGTACCTCGAAATAGGTTTTAATCTATCCAGAAACATGTTCTAATGGATATAACAACTTGTTACGGCCATAAAGCGCATGTACTATCTTGTTGTCCATATTGAAAATGTTAATGGCTATAAAAAGAACCTTTCTAGAAATGGCACAACATGATTCTTTTACACGGAGACAGAAATACATGCTATAAATATTAATGTGTTACTCCGTTAAGACTTGCAAAGTACATTGACGGCAATATTTTACGGAAGGAATAGCAAAACCATTTATTTATACGAGTTTATACCGTTTGAATTAGCTTGTTATTGTAATAATTTGACGTAAAATAAGGAAAACATATGAGCCGTGTCACGACAAAACCAACATAATGGGTTTGCGACCAGCATGGATCTAGACCAGCCTGCGCATCCGCACAGTCTGATCAGGATCCATGCTGTTCGCTATCAGTTTCTCTACTTGTAATAGGTTTTGTAAGCGAACAGCATGGATCCTGATCAGACTGCGCGGATGCCCAGGCTGGTCTGGATCCATGCTGGTCGCAAACCCATTATGTTGGTTTTGTCATGACACGGCTCATATGTTTAATCATAATATCAAACTTTGCCATTTCGCATTAAGTTGGTTGAATAATAACAAGTGCATAACACAAGTATTAAACAAGCACTTATTCAACCCGTAAGCGAAAATTAAGAAAATATGCATTTAGGAACCCTCAGTGAAGAAAACAATACTCAGTTAAGAGACTTACTTGAACATTTGTTGCAGTCTAATAAGCAATATGACGATGCTTTTGAAAAAACGAGTACTTTACAACACTCTATTGTAACTTTAAGTCATTAATATTCTGTGCTAGTTCTTGCTGTATTACCAAATTAACCTATTTCCTCGAACGAAAATTAAATTATTGCGAACTTTAAAATAGAAGTTACAGAAGTATCGGAGAGCCTGATTTAAATTTTCCGCTTGCCATACTGCATTATATGTAGCTGTTTTAACCACCCAAGGTAATAAAAAAGATTGCGCTGTTGAAATTACTATAGTGTTTAAACTAATTAAAATGGGTTTTATTTTCGATTTTACAAACGAGTTCCATCGGTATGTTTTATGTTACTGTTTTAATTTTTTCCAACTGTTAAGTCTTTTTGACTTCGAGAGAATTAAAGCAAAATAGGCATGTTCTTACGTAAAAGTGCGTCTTTTTTATTGCGTTGCTGCAGTCGGTACTTTTTTGTTTTGTTTTACTGCGAATGTTTTAACTGTTACGATGAAAAACTGCGATTCTTTTAATGTTTGAAACTGAATGGTAACAAATCAAATTAATGTAGATTAAATAAATATTTTCTATCGGCGCGATTTTTCCTTACTTTTCTGAACCTTGCAGTTGTGTCAGTCTTTATTGACATGACTTTTCTTGAACATTTGTAAATTTATGCTATTAATTTAGAAAGCAATTAGTCCGTGATCCCAACGGAATCACCAGGCTGGAATCACAGGGATTTCTCCCGACTTATTTAAATAATCAGGTACTTACAAGTCGGCTTTTAGGGCCACAACACATAGAAACGCCCTTTTTAATTAAGGAAACATATAGTAACAAACACATTCTAGAAATAGACATGGCCTTCACCAAAAAGAACTTCGACAGAGATACTGTATGTCGGAAATAAAATAAATGTTATCATGGTAATAAAAATGTCTTATCATCAGTCATAATTGTTAGAACGTATATTAATTCTAAGAGTGCACCAAATCTAATCAATAAGCCCGTGCCATATTCCGAGCTATTGATACATTTTATTACTCGTCATAAAGATAACGTCCGTTTCCTATATTGCTTTTATTTGCCTGACATGTTCCTCTCCTTGCAGCCAAGTGATAAAGTACGTTGATAAAACTTTATTGTAATCATCCCTCGTTAGAATGAATTAATGATATACGTGCATTTGGCACGGTACATACATTGTTGGAGGATTTCTATGAGAGTGAATACCTACACATTTGTCATCGCTTTTCTATGAAAGCTCTTTTTGCAGCACATACTTCCCATTATTAAAATATCGGGGGCGCGGGAATATTGAATCGCAAATTTGTGTTAATTCAAAAATAACCAATTTGTATTACAAGTAGGTGAGTGGGTTTATTGACCTTTTTAAGAGATGTTGAAAAAGTTATTGAGCCGCGTCACGACAAAACCAACACAAAGGGTTTGCAACCAGCATGGATCCAGATCAGCCTGCGCATCCGCGCAGTCTGATCAGGATCCATGCTGTTCGCTTACAGACCCTATAACAAGTAGAGAAACTGATAGCGAACAGCATGGATCCTGATCAGACTGCGTGGATGCGCAGGCTGGTCTGGATCCATGCTGGTCGCAAACGCACTATGTTGGTTTTGTCGTGACACGTCTCATTTGTGTTTTCTGTACATTCTTTAAAGGTTTAAGTAAAGGTTTTGCAATATTTCGAGAAATATTATTTCAGCCAATCATATTATTTTTCCAAAAGAAAAATAGTGCACATTGTCATGTTTTATTTATTGGCAATGTATTAAAGAACATCATTTGTTTGAACAATAGTCAATTAGACTTCGCAACATATGTCTCACACTCGTTAGTGACATCGATAAATTGTTCAAGTGCATCCCAAACCTGTTACTTTCATCTAAACAAATTTACTATTCTCCCTTTGGAACTGTAAGTTTAACAAAGCCATCGATCTAGTGTGATGTTCTTGCTAAGTGTCAGACTAATTATGACTTCTTAGACACTTGTATTCTATCAATCAATACTGTCCTAGATACCTGTAATGTACGTATTATGTATCAGTCAAATAATGAAGAGACAGTTGATAATCAAAACACTATAGTCATCGGATATCTGTAAATGTTAATAAATAATCTGAAGTCATGAATGCTTTGACTTCAGATTTCTTTAATATAAAATATGTTGTTATCGTTTGTTTTCTTCGAATATGCTTCAAATAATGCATTTGTTTTTCGTAGTCTTCATGCGCCTTAATATCTTCATCATAATTTAAATTGCTGACCCTTAAAAGTTTGTTTTTACCCCTTGTGCTGCTTTGAGTTTCTAACACCCGAGGTCAGCCAAATTCATCTTTCCTGTTTCGGCGTCATATGACCTATACTTTGTTGGTAGGCCGTAAAAACCAAACAAACCAAACCAAACTTGAATATTTTAGTTAATATTTAAAATAATGTTTCTTAAATTTCCTTGTCAACTTCCTCATGTCTAAAAACTGAAATATCACAAATATCAGTTTTTACTGTTTTAAATTCAATTTCCCTTCAATCGAAATGGCAGATATCCTGCAAAATAACATATTCACACGGAAGCACACGATATAATTTTGTAATTATAATAGGTTTAAGTCCTTATTATTTAAAGGTCGACTTTAACAAGCAATTGTACAGAATGTAAAAATGACTAGTTTTTACTAGTGCGCATATTTTTATTAATTTGAATTGATGAAACAAGTTAAAGGATTTTTTTGATAAATGTATAATTAATTACTTTATAATAAATGATGTAAATAAGTTTTAAATCTGTTTACGAATGAGGAAAACAGTATTACTAGTGACATGTGATAAATTGTTCATGTATATACGTTATATAAGTAAATATCTACATGTTGTCTATCAAATTATTTACCAATTATTTAAAACTAAATGCTCAAATAAAAAAATATATATACATTTTCCGGTATCTTTTGTTTAAATCTTAAGTCAGTATAAAATTGTAATTAATGGATTTAAATAGTGTTAATATATTTAAATAGAAAAAAAATCAAATAATATGACCATGGGAATTTTTTCTTCACAAGGTCTTTGTAGGTTCCATATTTAATATCTTAAAAAAACAGCGCTTCTGATACAACTAGTACGGTAAAATATCAATTTATTTGGTAATTTACTTTGAGTCTTCGTTATTTATAACGGTCATCAAATGTGATCAAAGTCGGACGGCCATCTTCTGGCCATAACTGTTTTAAAAATCAAATTAATTCACATATTCCCTTTCCGGGATTGGAAACGTTTTATTGAAATCGAATTCTTGTTTTTGATATAATTCGTCTTGAATTAATGTACAATATATCAAACACATTTTGATTTCTTCAACTAATAACATAATTTTTATTGGCTGGTTGGTTAGATGAGCTAGTTCGTATTTCTTCAGTTGAACAGCTATTGAATAATTAGCAATTTTTCTCAACAAATGGTCTAGACAATCAACTGTTATAGCTGCATGCATCCAGATGAGCAAAAATATTTCATAAGAATCAGACTTGAGAAAAAGTGTACTTAGACTTTCAGAAAAGTAAAAATTATTCAAGATTCATGTAATAATTTACATATTATGTGCGATTAATGACTGATTTTGAAGCATTTATCGACTTATGTATATTTATCAACATACATTATTTCAACTGCGTGTCGAACTTGGCTGCTTTTGCATTTTGACATCTTTGTGGTAATAAACGTAGATTGTAAGACATTAGTGTAAATTACTTTCTTTGTTTACGATTTTTTTACCTTTAAACACATATTTTGAAATTCATGAAAATAAGTAGACATGAAGTGAACATGAGCTTAATTAAACTACAAAAATCATTTTAATATTTTCATAATCGATTTATAACGGATAATCGTTTGTTGTATTAAGCATGGTTGTTCATGAGTAGAAATCGTTACTGTTCATGAATCTAGCATCTATAACTTTCACATTAATGAGCTATTTGACCATTTTAACACATACATAAAATCACTTAATGGTTAATGCGTACAAATACGTGAGGGATCAAGTATATTTATTGCACACATTTATAGTGAAATTAATGTCCAACCGGCGCAGATTTAATAAACTACCTTAAATACGATCTTTATTGCTTTAAGCTAGCCATATACCGTCCTTAAATTGAGGCAGATAACAAAATTTATTCAAATGCCCTGTTATATATTTTTCCCCGTTTTTATTTTTCAGATTGTTGGATTTTATATTCCACCTAAAGTGATTTGAGGATTAATGATAGTTTCCTGAAAGTATTTAGGTAAGTTGAGTAAATATAGTTTCATCATATTTATCAGTATACCGTAAGAAACATTTATTTATCCAAATCGAAAAGAAAAAAGTAAATGTTTTTAATTTATAGACTGGTTCAAATAATTTGTATGTAATGACTAAATGTTAATGTCAAAAATATTACATGTAGTAAGAATGATTGTCAACCTCAAATGACCAAATGAATCTTTTTCCCTCGTCCAATTCGCATATGTCCGGCAGCTTTGCTGGAAAGGGAGAGCCTTAGATAAGTAATCAAGGGGTCATTGGTTCGACTCCCGGTCGAGGCAATAATTATTATCCGTGATAATTGATCTTCAACATTAAGTATAATGGTCATTTGTCTCTCAGCGCTGATTCCTGTGGGACTGTGTAGTAATTACCGGCTATTTATCAAGGCCTTTCAGATAGGTGGATCGGCGGCTAGGATATGGCAAAATATGTGTTATCAAACAAATCATGTCTAAGTAAAATTCTGAGTTTCCGTAGATCAATGAATGTCTAAACGAATAAAGTTTTTTTGTCATACATACATAGCTAATTAATCAAACAGTAGGGGTATCACATTTATTATTCTAAAATATTTTAAGCTCACCAAAGGAACTTAATGTATCAATTTTCTTGACAAATGAAAGTGGTTTTTGTGCTACAGTTTACTTCTAGAAAATTTACTGTGTTAAATTGATACATAGATTTCTTGCCCAATAATACTCGTATGTAATGATTTTGTAAACATAGGAAAGAGAGGAGATATTGTAACAAAAATGAAACCCTGGATAAAGCATGAAAGAGTGTATGTATATACTTGACCATCATGCGGACATTTTTTGTCTCAAAGTTTATATATGTTTTTAATGAAAAAATTGTCCCTTGAAAAGGGACCCTTATTTTCATATTTGAAAATGGTTGTGTGTGTGGTGATGATTATGATGATTGTGAATGGGAAGTTTTTTTTTTCTGCACGGTTTTTTGCTTTTGAAAGGACAACCGTGTTTTAAAAAATTTTTCTTCATTTATTTCTTTCTATAAAGGCGCCCGGGTTACCCTTTTTTTTTGACTTTCGTGATATTTTTTTAGCTTTTTTATTTCATGTAGTGTTTTTTTCCTTTGGTAAAAAAGTTTTTCATTTCTTTTTCTTCCAAAATTTTATTATTATTAGACCTGATGCCACTGGCATCGATTTCATATCAACTTTATGTGTTGACGATTGTTTGTTGGCCAATAAAAGTGTCTCGCCAATGAAAGCTAGCTTTACTTCTTGGACGCAATCAATCAATTTGTACATTTTAGATGATTACAAAACTAGAGTCCCCCTGTTGTGTTTTATTTATATAAATAGATTGTATGAACGTTTTTTGTTGATTCTTTTTGTCGTGTATGTAATTCGTCTTATAGACTCTAGTTACGTAATTGTGATTTCTACATCCCGTTTCTGTATAGGAGAAGAACTATATATTTGTACTTAGCCCAGGAGAGCACTGTCTGTAACATGGTCGATAGTTTTTTACAATTGAAGAAGAAATGCGATACTTAACTTTTCTGACACTCTCTTAGATTGTTTAACATGTATATACCATTATACTATATATAATATAGCTTTGACAATGTTGTCACAAACATGTGACCATATTTTGAAAAAAAAGATTTGTTGAGTTTTACGTCGCACCAACATAGAATAGGTCACTATGCGTCTTTACAGTTTCATTGGTTGAGGAAGACGTCAGGTGTCCTTCCGTGCATAATTTCAGGCACGAACGGGTACCTGAGTAAAACCGCCGATACAATTACCACTTTAACGATGTTTTACATGCAATTCAATGTCAATAAAAGATATATTAAATTTATTTATTGGTAAACCCTTCTGTGTTCTGGCGTTCAATTCACCTTTCTTTTGGTATGGTTAATTTACAGTTTGAACACTTCACCAAACATACAAAATAGCATTAAGTATGTCTTGATATTGATCATCGGTAATACTTTATCAGAGATATATAATCCGATATTCCATCTTAATATAAAGATGGTATACCATATAGACTATAATTATCTCTTGAGAGAGTACGTGTCACGTCAAAATAGACATAAAACGGCTTAGCTTTGGAATGTGTATGGACTAACCAAAATGTTGTTTTTACTAAAAGAAATCAATACACTTGTTTCAGATACCATCTCCCATATAATTATTAAAACTTTGGGTACTCCCATTATAGTAATTCAGAATTTTTCGAGATTGCTTTGATTCCACTGTCATATTAATCAAAGAGAGATGCGTGATCTTGTGTGAAGATAAAATTCGTAATTATTTACACTCATTTAGCATAATTGGCGAGACACGTGCGGTTGGCACGGAACATGATTTGATGTGTATTGCTCGATCTGACGAAGCCGACATTCTATTAATACTACTATCAGCTGGCGTTGATTGGTGGTAATCTCTAGCAATGCAAACAACAACGTAGCAGGTTATACTAAAATGTTTTGCTTCTATGAGATGATGCATACTCATACTATACGTGAGACTTCTATGTTCATTGCAACGGCCGGCAGCATACTTTTTATAAGTAATATGAAATTTTGTATTTTTATTTAAATTGTTAATTAAAATCAGCATAAAATATTGTAATACTTGTATAAATATAATGTTTATTGTATTAATTTATTTACTTTAGTATGATTTGAATGAAAATAAAAATTCAACAATGCATTCTAGTGAAAAAAGTCTATTTTTACGATAAGAAAGCAAGCGATAAGAGCATATATATTGTATAATGTTTTCTTAGGAGTAAGAATGCATCTTTCTTTACAAATGTTGCAACGTTAGAAATGGTTTGTAGATATCTTTTTTTGTCTGAACCGTTTGCAGTTAAGCACTTTCATGTATCAAAGGCAAATTATTAAGTTTTGAGTCAGTATATCAAGTTTGTTATATTGTGTACCATCTTTCAATTATTTTCTTGGACTATTTTCATTAAGCAATGAATGGTTTATACCTAGAATTGTTTTTATAATTTTGTAGAATTGTTAGATGTTAAGTGACCTGTTAGGCCTTGCTAAAAGACGCAAAGTTAGAATACCAACCCTAACAAGGAAATAATAGGTATGTTGCCATAGCAACATTGGCTCTGAAAAATATGCTTAAAATATAAACGTGATATAATCACACTATTATAAGGTTGTCTGTTGCGATGAAAGGTCGAGCTATTATGATCGCTGCATCGTCGTCGTCATCGTCGTCGTCATCGTCGTTGTCCTCCTGCAAAAACTTTAATGTAGCCTATTACTCAAACAATTTTAAAGGTATCATAATGAAACTTGAAATACTTGATTATCATGGCAAAGGGCAGTTGTAGGAAAATGGGGCATCATTCTGAAAGCTAAATGTTTGGAGTTATGGCCCTTTTTAACAAAGAATATTTGCCAAAATTTGATAATTTATCAGACGAACGATAACACCGAAAGAAAACACGTATATTTTAATATCAAGACGTTTCGTCTACACTTATGCAATTCGATTATCCAGAATTATTACAGAAATAAATGACAGTATGGGAAATCTTGAACGAGAAAAAACACATATCTGATTAACTTGATCGAGAGTCGGCTGTCTGAGAACCTCTACGAGAGAATATAGGTATGTCTAACAAAACACCATTGGTTTTATATGATAGAGCATTTATAAACAATATTGAGTTACTTCTAGGCTGTATTCTTTTCTACATTGAGTGTTATTTGAGAATACCTTTTTGAAAATATAGGGGAATCTTAAATGAAAAACAATTTAATTTGTGCATTAGACAGGGTTTCTAGTGTCTACGAGCGTCTATGGGAGAGTTTCACTGTGGTATCGGTTTTATATGATAGAGTATTTTATAAACAACAGTAAGTTACCTCTCTCGGAATATCATCAGACCAGCTGGAAAGATGTTGTTTTCTTTGCTTTAAAATATGGAATGGAAAATAAACGTGCATACCATGGATACTACAAATATATATTTTTAATAATGAATATTCATAATGTGGATAAATGAATTTATATGAGATTTGTTTATAAAGATACTAAACATATCCTGTCGTATTAAGAGAAAATTGTGACATACAGTTCCGGATTTAATATTAGAATTTAGTGAAATTGTGTAACGATAAGTAACGAAATGTTTAGCAACGATAAGGATTTCTAACTGCGGGTAAGTTACACTTGTTATAGAATATTCCCTATAATCTAAGCTTTATACTTTTGCTGAAAGGTAAATATTTGAAATTATAAGCTTAAAGTGGATAGGTCTGCAATGGGCACATATTCCAGTAGTATTTCAAATATTGATACAATCGATAGAAATATATCTTGGATTTTCTTAAAGATCCTGTATGTTTTGTGATTGATATTGTTACTGTGTGTATACGAATGAATGAAGTTAAAGCTTAATGAGGGTCCATCCGCCCTTTCGGGCACAAAATGCAGCTTGCGCTGTCGAGTACGGACCCCGGACATGTCACCAGTCATGTCCTGAAAGAGTTAATTTTGAAGCACAAAGTGGTGATAATTTACCTCCATGCAATTTCCACGGAGTATTAGCCAAAGATATGAATTTTGAGCCAAAAGTAGGTCACTGTACGGCGGTCAATGAGAACCTAAATGTACAGTAACCTGTGACAATAGGAAAGGTGGTTAGCCTTGAAAAGGGCTGTTTGCGCCAGCTATAGGCCTGCCTTTCAAGCCGTCTAACCGTGCAAGGGGCTCACGCACCCTAGCACACGGTCCTCGTCGACCCCAGCGCCTACTTTGTAGGGCCACTCCCCTCGGCATTAGTGAGGACACCGGCAGCTGGTCCGCAGTTGTTGACGAAGTAGGAGTTTCGTAGTTAGCGCCCACGGTTGAAGGCAAAGTTTAAGTTGTCTAGCAGCCAAGCTGTAAATCTTCTTTATATAATAGAAGTATATAATTATGCAAATAAAACAATTTTCAAACATCGAAGAATATTTAAAATGTGTACTGCAAATATTTGTGCACATTATATTTAAAGGAATAAGAATGGATCGATTGATGTCTGTCTAATATAAATATTCATCATTTAAAAAGAAGAACCATGACAGTTTCCCTATTGACATCAACCCTATAAGAGAGAAATTCGTGTTTAAAGACACTATTTTTTACTTGAGAAATAAGTTCATGGACGCCGCCATTTTGGCGTTCTGTCATTCTCGCGAGACAGACGAGACCGAGATTGTGACGTGTAATACCCACTTCCGGTATAGTTGTACACGCTGGTACAACTGAAAAATATCTTGATGAAGAACTTATTAATTTAATTGCGTACATTATATATTATTTATGAAAACATCATATGGAACTGAATTGCTTTAATTAATTAATTGAAGACGCCGCGACATTAATTATCATTTGCCCGATACTCAAGCTTGCTGATGACCCCACCACATGATTTAAGCAATGACTGCTTAATTTTCAAAGATAAACCATAAATTTACTTTGGGTACTATGAGAAACTTCTTCAAATTGACGATATATCCTTTTATTTTGTACTTAATTTTCGCTAGACAAGCTGTCCAAATAGGGTACATCGCCGGTCATATATCTTTTTTCAGGTAAAATATCAACTAAATCCAATATGCTGAGGACGCGATTTTCCGCCATTGACGCTAAAAATGAGAAAGGCGCAGGAAAATCGGCAGCCAGACTTATATCGTATGAAAACAAAACTGTCCGTAAATGTCCGTAGATGTCTATTTCGTCATTAGAATATTTGACAAGGGTGATTAACCAATTAGGGCAACATTGTGCATGATCAAAAGGTCTGTCGGCACAGAGGCATACAAGGAGCAATAAAAATCGTCAGTACACAGTGTGACAGGAGCATTTGGTGCAAATTAGGAACAATTAAAATGGACAATGCGCAGTATTAGACATAAGTAGTAAGAACCAGCAATTGTGTGAATAAATTATGCAAATTAGATTTTTGAGCAGCCAATAAAAATGATTTGCCTGCAGTTAATATTAGGCTACGATTACGATGCGCAGCATCATACGTTGACAGACATGTTAACAATTTACTTTTCAAAACAGTTGCTGATATTTTTGAAATGTGTACATCAATTATAACATATGTTCACACCTTTAAATTTGAAAGTCAGAATCAAACTGCAAAAAATTAATTATATGTACTATTAAGAACACGTTTTAGTAGGGTTTTTATAATGGAAGTGGCTAGCGTACGGGCCCGTACGGCTAGCCAAAAGTTTTAGCCGTACGTGAGTCACGTACGACTAGCAAGGACACGCTGTATTGGCTAGCCGTACGGCACTTTTTCAAAATTTTAATGGAAGTCGAAAATGCATATGTTATTTTATGACTTTAAGCGAGGATTTTAACCAAGAAACAGCATTAATTGTCTTTGGATGTTAACTTTTTAGAGATTAATCGCCTTGATCGCTATATATATCGATCTTTGTCATCGCAAGATGTCGAGAAAAAATAGCCTTTGCTTGCATTTACACCAATTGAAATAGTTTACAAATTTTTGATAATAATCCTTTTTTGTTTCATTAAGTTTAATTTTCGACACCTTTTTATATGGAAAAAAAACAACAACAACAAACACTGAAAATGATTGTTGTTAGGCTCTTTGATAATTGCGACAATTACCGACGGTACTGTATCAAGGAAAGTTTGCATGTTCCGTGAAAGGCATTCTAAAATTCTATTGTCAGTCCCTGGATATGTTTAAATTAAGGCTAATTAATTGATTGACTGTGCTTTTATGTTCGATATTTATCTACTGTTTTGAAAATTATATAATTATTTTTGCATTTCACCGTTTTTTCCCATTCAATGTTCTTTTTATTTATTTATTCCACTCCGATCATTTTTTATTCGATCCATGTGCTTAAAATTAACAAAAATGATTTAATAATTCATACAAATTAAACAACAAATGATAAGCATGAAAATCAACAATTTTATAACGTTCGACTTCCATATAATTTTGAAAATTGCCGTACGGCTAGACAATACAGTGCGTCCTGGCTAGTCGTTCGTGACTCACGTACGGCTAGAACTTTTGGCTAGCCGTACGTTTCTTTATTTTTTATTATTATTTTTTTTGATATTGTTTCGTATTTTGAACCATAAAAAATCTCCTCTACACCTCCTGTGAAAATTAAATTGTCTGATCAATACTTTATTATATTAATATTTCCTTACGATTCAACTAGATTTATCATGAATCTAAAAGATGTGGGGAAATGACATCACGCGCACCTGTTTTTATACGGCCAATACACAAACATGGCCGCGCTTACCGATTTGTAGAAATCGGTGATTTAGCGATTTAAATTTTGTTATCATTCGTTTAATATTATTATTTGGCGGCAGAAAATTTGCAGACTTATTATTTATAGTGTTCTTTTTCTGAAATCAAGTTTTTATTTTAACCTTGTCTTTCCCTTTAATCAATTAATTATATGCATTCATTTATTATTGGAAAATTTGACTTAGAAGTTATAGAAAATAAATTTTTAATTACCTCCCTTTATTTACTTGAAATGTTAAATTCGGTCATATCTTTATAAATAATGCTTATTGGAACTTACAATACTGACAAATCTTAATTTAAGCATCATATTTATGAAACAAAACCATAAAAAAATGTGTTACAGGACCTTTAAAAATGCGGATTAAAAAGTAGGAAAGACAAAAAGTAATTTATCTGATTCATAATAATATTTTGAATTATAACACTTAAAAAGACCCCCTCCCTAAATCTACATATGTTAGTTTAGATATGTCCTAGTGTTCCTTTGATAAAGCAATCTACTCGTTATTCATCATCAACATACTTGAGCCGCGTCATGACAAAACCAACATAATGGGTTTGCGACCAGCATGCTGTTCGCTATCAGTTCCCCTACTTGTAAAAGAGTTGGTAAGCGGGCAGCATGGATCCTGATCAGACTGCGCGGATGCGCGCAGTCTGGTCTGGATCCATGCTGGTCGCAAACCCATTATGTAGGTTTTGTCATGACGCGGCTCATTTATATGTTACAGGAGGCAAATAAACAACTGTTCAGTTCTTCTATTTATCTTGTCTATAAATTAATTAGCTTACGGAAGTTAACAGAAGCAGATATGTCAATTGTGTATAGGATCTGTTTCCAGCCTTAACCACATGCCGCAGTTTTTTGTTGTTGTTTTTTTTTGCTTTCTCCAAAACAATATATTTTCGCAAACGACCATCTGATTTAAAGAGAAGGGAATGAAACATCAAGCATTTCACAGTTTTGTGTTTTAATATGAATCAAATTAAACAAAGCATACACAATATTCTTAACAAAATTGAATAAAGTAATTCTTTTTTATATCTTACTGTTCCTTGATTTAAATATCATGTTACTTAACTTAAATTATATTACTTAAAGAAATATTGAAGCAGTTTTTAACTTGAAAAAGGCAAGACAAGTATCTATTCGAAGAGACTTTGATTGCATGTCTTATCTGATTGAAAACCTTTCAACACAGAACCGTTTATGTTTGTATGCAAAGTAAGCTTTTCTCGAATGCATTGTCACTGTATGAAAATTAAACTAACATCGAATTTAGCGGAAAAGTCTATTCTTATGGTACAGTAATAAACGAAACGGGTAATCATTGAAGTCATTTCTGTGGTATGAATTAACATCAGTGGTAAAGTCACGCAGTAGACAGTTACGTCAAGAATAATGGTATATATTTTGCAAAAGAGATGTTTATGTGTTGTGTCACTTAAAACAGAAACCTTGTGTTAAGCGCGGTGGGTAAATTCATTTCAACTGACAGTTGTCCCTATATGTCTAGTTCACACAGACATACAGCTTCCAGGTAATTTATGTTGACATAATGACCATCGGATAAAGGTCATATTAAATGTGTTGCACTTCATGAATAACAAGTACTGTATAGTTGAGCAAAACGCAGTGTTTTGTGTTTAACATAAAAAGTACATATTTTATAACAGTTCTTAAAATAATAATAATGATACAGACAATAAAACTAAATTGAGGTACAGTGAAATAAAAAAAAATACGACTAGAATTTGTTTCAATAACTATCATGCTAGATAATAAAGACCCCTCTTTACTGAGTCAAATTATTACTAGTATTTAATAGATCTAGTTTAAATTTGACTTGACATATTTACATATTTATTTTGCTTAATAGTTTCTTAACAATCTTCTATTAAATTAACTGTCATTTATGCTATATTATGCAATCATTCTTGAACGATCTACGATTATATTCAGGTGTGTATTCAAATATCATAAATAATTTAATAAACATATTGCTTGGCTAATTCCGATCGCTTCTGTATTAGAATCATATTATAAAACAAGGTACATGTACATTATATTAATTTGTGGATGGTTAAAAAGTAATATGTCAAATATTATCACTATTTTAATAAACGTTGAAAAATTGACTGACATAATCCACTCCGAACCGCTATTTCTTTGTAGCAAAGATGCGTTGACTATGCATCAAAGAAATAACGATGCGTTGACTACTCATTAAGTTGTATCAACAATATACGTGCATTTGGCAACGTACTGACATTGTTATGGATTACTGCAGAAGTCATTATCATACCTCTCTTAGAAGGTGTTGATGTGCGGTAATTGCTTCAGATAAAAACATTAATTAAATGATGAAATTTAGGCGTTAAATAAGTTATGGTATATTCGTGTGATTTGTGTTAATTTCCTACTAAATTTACATGCAAAGTCAAATCAATTAAATTAAACTGCTTAAGATGATTTTTTGTTCGTTCTATAATATTACATGTACACAATACAAATGTTATTTCTGCAAAATTGCATCGTTGTCAGATGTATTTGATAGGTTTACTTTGACTTTAAACGACGAGGGGAAAGCATTCTGAAAGTGCATTTTAGTACTAAAGAATTAACATTTATTTTCTGAGCACTGTTAATTAGTCTGGCAACTATAGAGAATATTAGTTAGCAAGGAAAATATCAACAACACGATGTGTATGCAATGCGTAAAAAGTTGCCTGTATCTGCTAATATTACTTACATAACATACAATAACTGACAGAAATGAAATAAACTTACTTCTGCAGGAGCTATATCTATGTAATCAATATTGCTAAATAAACACAAATACTGCTAACAGGCCTGGGAGACCATATGCTGGAATATCTTAGTATGATATTAAACGGCTAATGTTTTTAAAAAAATTGGAGTACAAAGAAAAGATACTCGGTAATCAATTTATAACACATCTAAATGGATACATTGCTTATTTATAATGTCCCTGTTATGTATGATAGATTTTAAAGGAACTCCACTTAGGTCCAAAAAGCCTGAACAAATTCTTACATAGACTAGTTGAGACACTTAAAACAGAATAATATGCAAAATTTAATTAAGAAATATACTCAGAAATGAATTGAAAATTGTAATTTTTTGCTATAATCATGAACCAAATTTTAGTGGTCTTTTTTAGCAGTCTGGAAAAACGAAGTAAGCGAAGGACCTGATTATTTGCAAACAAGCTGTTGGTACCTATATTATATGGAACCTTAATCTCGAAAATCTATTTCTAGTATCGCTATAAACCTTAATAAAGTAATAATAGTAATAAGAAGTACTACTGCGAGCATATTTTGCATTTACTATGCAGGAAAAACAATGAATTAGTCTGTATACGGTTCTTATTAATGTCCATTTACTGTGAAGTATTTAGACATACTAGCGCATGTCATTCAAACGACAGGGGGTATCTAATTTTATATACCCAATCATTATGAACACCCCGGGAGTATCTAGTGTTGTCCGTCTCGTTGACAGATTTCAGAGACTACTTATATACGGCAGCTGGTAAACATCTTACAATACTGATACATTAGCTTTATCTTGTGGAAGACACAATGGCAAATGTACAAACCAATTCAGAAACGCAACCTTATGTTGCCGAAATATAGTCACAACGACGCTAAATGTCGCACTTGCCGCTAAAAGTCGCAACCGCCGCTAAATGTTTCAGAATCATTTGCCGTTAAATATCGCAATGATGATATAAAATGTCGCACCATTTTCCATTACCGTTGAACTGTCAAATTTCGCAATATCTAAATTAATGCAAAACAACTGGTATTATGTCAACATTAACGGTATGTAAGTGCTCTGGGGACTAGCTGTCTATCAAAAAGGAAAGGATTTGATGTGATGTACAAAATAATTGGTTGAAATTGAAGTGACCTTAGTCGGTATTATAAATTGACGACCGCAATTTATGCCAAAGAGTCCAGTGGTGATAAAACACATTTATATACGTTCTTCATTTAGTAACCTAGATGAGGACACCAGCTTGAGATGGATCTAACAGAATGATTTAATTAAAATTCAATCTCAGATCAGACGTTTGTGTCGACCTTTCACCTACAAACATGTTTGTCCGCGGTTTTATCTGAAATAAAGGAATAATGCTATCGGTATTATTATTTTGGCACAATCAGATTACAGTTTTACAAATTTTAATGTTTAAGGTTGCATATGCAAAATGTCAACCCAGTGTGTCTTTTATTGAGAATGTTACATACGCCCGAAGTGAATATGCTGCCGTTGTAGGCAGAAATGTATCTTCGAGGCTGCATATGACGACTGAAAATGCTCTGAAACTAGCTTACATTCTCACAGAAAATCAAGCTCACTCTTTTATTAATTCGTTTTATTCGTATTGTGCATTTATCGACAATAGGGGCCTTTTAAACTATGATTTGCAAAAGTTTTCTGGTGACAGAATAAATGTTAATGCCAAGAGGTGCATCGAAAAAGCTTTTTGATGGCACGAAGTTACAGGAAAAGAATTAAACTATATTCACTACGACCAATTTTTTCTATATATGTAAGTAATCTATTACGTCACTCGTAGACGTAGGGTTATTCGTAATATTTTCAGGTGATGAAATTTTTGTATATATGACAACTATTAAAAGCTCTTCACCTCCACACTGCTGGAGCCGAAATGAGTTCACCAGTATAGAGATATATGTAAACAAGCCTGTACGTCCGTACAGACAGAGCTTATAGCTGACTAACTTTTGATTGACAGTTTTAAAAAATGGAAGCTTGAAATGTGAATTTTACAAAGATAAGGCTTGCAAATATGTACAGTCTTTATCAGTGTCAGTTAATCTGTTTTTCCTTGCAGCCCATCACATTACCAGTTTTATTACAAATGCAATAAGTCGAATATAGAAATTAAATGCATAATTTGGCAAACATGCCCCCAGGTTAATATTTTCAAAGCGTGAAAATTATCTCCCATATTTAATGCATATAAAACGTTTTTGAAACGTTCATGCTTTGCAAAATTTTATTAATTCTGTTATAAACATAGAACGCAAAGAAGAAAATATTGTAAATTCAAAACTTTCCAAGAAATTATATATGATCTTTTTAAAGTTTCATAGCGGACAAAAATGGACGTTAACAAATACCCCACTTGGTCTGCATTAATAGTGTTGTATATAAACCAATTCAAGACGTATTTATGAAAATGAGCCTCCTAATCAATAACGATTAGGAAAAGGCATATTTTTACAGTCTGCTCTTCAATATAAGGGCGGACGACTTTTTGTCCCTTTCTCAAAAGAGAAGGGGAATCCTGTGATGCGTGTATGTGGTCGCACGGTCACTTTCCTTACATCATGTCCTCGATGCATGTATGTGGTCGCATGGTCGAAAATCTTTAATAAAATGACAACGTTTTCTATAGTGCTTGGTATGGAAACGTCTGGTGAAAAATTTTAATGTTTCTAAAACAAATAAGGACTTTTTACTAATAGTTAGGAGAAATAAATCTAATAACAACTTTGTAACTCTTAATAAAATGTTTAAAAAGCCTAATTAGGTGAAATGAAAATATTTTAGCAGTTGACAAATAAAATCTTAATAAGGAGGAGCTTAAATAAGACTTGTAAGTATGACATGCACAGTCCAATCCAAAGTAGTGTTTAGTCATTAAAATATCCCACCAACACAGCTATAAGGTCATAAATAAACGTTTGTATCAGAATATAGTTGACAATAATCGATCAATATAGAAGAAGGTCTTTGGAAACTGGTGACCGTTGAAGACCGGAGAAGGTCGAACATAAAACGATTATTTCTTTTTAAGAAAATGATTAAATTTGCCTACCATTTTATGAATAATTCCGAGCAAAATATAAATAAAGTAAACACACAAGTTTACGCAGAAAATGTCTCTATTTATTATGGAAAATGCCACACATCATTCAAGTTTTTCCACCTTAAACGGTAAAATAATTATAGAAAATTAGAAGTAACACGTAAGTTTTTTTGCTGTCAATTAGGTATGATTTGGACTAATTCCCTACAGGTAAATCCGTAACGTACCGGCAAACGGTATTTAGCTGGGTTTTCGAAAAGGTCAATTAACCAATCATATACGGTTTACAGATCACATGCTCCTCCCTGTACCGAAAACAGGTCACGTGCTCCTCCATGCCTCAAAAAAGTTAAACGCGTACCAATAAATTTGCAAAAGTACGCAAGGTAATACACTTAAAATGTGGGTATTATATACACCTAACAGAGGTAAAGTTGCATAACTACGGTTAAATCAATGGTGCAATATCACGCCTAATAACAAACCATGAAATAATTTTATGTGTATGTTGATAGAACAAACAAAATATTGTGCAATTTATCACTACCATTGCGACTTTCGCGTCATTTAGCGGCGGTTGCGAATTTAAGCGGCAACGGTACGACAATTAGCAGTGGTGCCAAATTTAGTGGCGTTGCAACATATAACGGTGCTACAAACCCTCTTGTATCATAGTTTGGAGACCTTTCTGTTGAAAATGTGTCAGGGTTAAATCGTATACATATACATGCACCGTGCGGTAACTGGAGTGCGGGTATTAGTTACCCGCACTCCAGAGCATGCCCATTGATTGGCTCATTTTTGCTGGGGTTTACATATTGTGACGGCAGTGAAAGTGAAATCGACAGAAATGTCATATTTAGATGCTCGTTAATTGGTTTATTTTTGCCGGGGTTTCATATTGTAACAACAGGGAACGTGTTTTTATGTTTGACTATGATACAAAAGAGAAAGAACACCAAAACACTCGGTAATCTGATTAATACTCGGGGGGCTACGCCCCCTCGTACAAATCAGATAACCTCGTGTTTCAGTGCTCTTTCTATTACTTATTTGCTGATAGATAGATTTTTAAGGAGCGTATTTTATTAATGTCCTGTTCTTCTCATCCAACTAAATCTTGTTACCTTACTCAAGTAGCCATTGACATGAAATTACCCCGAGCATGTAATGTTTGTTGCAACTTATTACACGGATTATACTGATAATAATCTATCGGTTTTCTGCCATTTCTAGTTTTATAGCGTCTGATATAGTAGGGTCTGATTACATTTTATTTATTCATATATATGATGCTGCGAGGTCATCGATTACATATGGTATATATTTCGATCATTCATTAAACCATGTTAAGAATAATTTATGTTATTATTTCGCTCCTCTCCTTTTTATGTGCATTATTAATGCGTTGTGTTTCTTGTTGTTAATGTTTTTTTTATATTTTACTTTTTGTTCATGCACGCGATAGACAGATTTGAGTTGCTTTCTTATAATCTTACCTTGATTTATATATTACTAGGAAACTCTGATATTTTTCCTAGAAATTTACCGATTGATATGCTTTTATTACGACATCATTTCAAAGCTTAACTAGAAAAAAACGGTAATGGAGAAAATGTAGATACATACAGAGGGACATATTTCATTATTTCTATGTTTGATGCTGCTGCTCATCAAACGCTCTCTTCGATACACCTGCAACTTTAAAATGCTCGTTAATAGAACCATTAAAGTCTCGTAAAATAAAAAGAAAACTTAGCCTAGCTGTAAATGCTTTTCTCGTTCACACTTGTGTTTTAATGATGTATCCATCTGTTCAACAATAACAATTATTCATACCTATTTTTTTATTGCGATTCACGATAGTTTTCCGCAAAAAAACGCGGACATTAGACTTAAACTCCCGACAGTAACAGCACTCACATCTTGAAGTTATTAGTGTACAGTTTTATACCGTAGCAAAAAAAGGTTTGATCATTCGAGACAACAGAAACTTCAGAAACTTCTTTTCTTTTTTGCTTCAAAGAAAAAGTTTAAGTTTCATACTCTTATATTCTCATTACATCGTTTAATTAACAGTGGAGTGGTTATTTCTTTGTTTCTTTGTAAACAATGAGGGGATATTTTGAATGATTGTGAAGGCTAGACAATGTTTAAAAGTATAATATGCAACGTTCAGTTGGCAACAGTTGCTATAACAATTTATGCTTCCTCGATTTGTTTATGGACTTTCATTTATTTTGCTGCCCAAAAGCATTGCAGTCTATCCTATGCCACTTGATAAAATTGCTTCAAATATTTTCAAAATTGAATGCTGCTTAAGCCGGAGATTCTTTCTTGTAAATCTTATATTTCATTCAAAATTTTAGACCAATGTTGCGTTTGTAATTGCAATCATGTACAAAATTTATCAAATCTAAGTTATGAATTTTGTTAAATGGCATTCAAAGGCTCTAACATTTCTTCATATCGTTCAAATCAAACACTTACGAATGTTTCCAGATGTTTTACTGATATTAGCATTTCTACCTAAAGTAAAAAATTGCGTTCATTTTATGGTTCTATTTTATTACCGCTCTTACCAAAACAAAAATATTGTATAGTGCAAAGAGTTCCTGGTTGCAATTGCTTGAGAGAAATGTCGTTTAATTGTCATCACTTTCTCATTGTTTCATAGTCATCTAAGATTCCCAGAAGACATTGATAATGTATTGTATTGTCCTTCAGCATACGTGTTAGTTTAATAATCATCAATAACAGCGACAGATGACAAACATTCTACTAAATGTTTTTGACAAACCAGTAGTCATGTATGGGAATTTTGTGAAATCTTAACCACTGTTTATCATCTGTAGCTAATTCAGTCGGTGACTCATTAAGAGAAATATTTGAAGTGTTTCACGAAACTTGGGACATCATTTTATGTTCTGTGATGCATTTCGTAGACATTGTTACCAAAATCAGAGATCCATTTGATTTTGATCACCGTTTCCCTCTTATAGTACAGAATTTCAAATAGAATTCATTTGAATGACCTTAGGTTTCGATAAATGCATATTTGAACCTTGGATTTAGGATCACAAATACAAGCATTTATGCATTAATACAAGACTAAACAAAGCCTTTAATTGATTACATGTACATCCAAACTTGTTATGCTCGTGCTATCATGTTTGTGGAGATTTGTGCTTTTCAACGTTTCTTGAAAAATACTTCAAATTACTACTACTTTAATACATGTAATATTCGCTGAAATACATTTTGAGATCAAATACGTAATTATGATGAGAATTGAACGAGTTTAACAGGTTGTATAAACATACCATTAAATTTGCTTAACAAATATTGCTCTTTGCAGAATAAATAACATAAAAGATGTCTTGCTGCAAAAAAACGATAAATATTCTATTGAAGAAAAATGATTCTGTTGATAGGGTGTTGTTTTTCAAATAGCATATTTGTGCAGCCATTTCTTAATTTTGTTTAAAAACGTATATTTAATCCAAATGTGTTAGGTTATCTCTCTTTTTAAGACAAAAACGATAATGGTAGAGACTGAAGTCTACTTTACTTATTTGAAATAATAGATTGACTTACACGGCTTATTTAGCTTTAGTAAATTCAATCGGTGTAACAATTATTATACACAACACAACTTTGTTAAATTAATTCAAGAGTATGCTGTAAATTTGTTTATAACATATAGTAAATTAACAAAGAATTTTTAAGTAATGTTAAAGATATACTATGCTCAAATTGGATATCAGAAATCTTTGGTTTTTGCAACACAGTCTCTTTGTAAATATAAAATAAACATGTTTTGACTTCACACAAAGTAGATATTCTATGTTTAAAACTCTACACACTATAAGAGGTCACAATATGAATATATAGTGTTGTTAAAAAAAATGGCAGTTTTTTTAAGAAAATACCAACTTAACTTGTCCTGTAGAAAGGAACGCGACTTCCAATACATAGTTAATTCGTTTTATTATTCAAATTAGAGATATTCAGTAAGGATTTCATAGTTTTTAACAAATTTCTTTGATTAAAATATTTTACTTAAAGATGTGCATAGTATATCTTTACGATCTAAGTATTATATAACGACATAACAACATATCATAATGAAAGTTTTTTCAATGAATCGTATTCTGACAGTACATTGTTAATTTGAAAACAACATGATTTTACATTAAAGTTATTTCTATATTATCAACACATAATCTGTTGTTATAGATAGGATGAGACTGTTTTGATTTTTTTCTTTTTATATTTATTCTGGCATCATAATTTCAATATCAATTACATGACAATAATCCAGATACAAAACAATTCTACGCAATTAAATTGTAAAAGAAGATAATACAATTAAGTACAGATGTTCAGTTAATCAACACAAATTTTGTTAGAATCAAATGCATTTTACGACACGTGTTTGTTATAATTGCTCTTTGTTCTAAGTGCCATGAAACGTTTCATTTAGCCGCTGGACCTTTGATGCGCAATGCCATCAAACGAAAAGTAATTGACTATGTCACCTTGTTCATATCTTTAGCACCTCCATAAAGTTCTGTATGCTTATCACGTAAAATGGCAATACATTTTCTGAATGTTTCACGCTTATCTGCGTGGGAGCACGTTTTGTTGAATTGACTTCTATGAAATTATGCAAAATCTGACAACAAAAGTTTGGGTTATAAGTTTATAATCGTTTGTTTTAATTCAACAAAGGAAATATGCATTATTTGAAAATAAATGAGGTCACTGAATCAATTCTTTAAATTCAAATAATTATTTAAAATGAAAGTGCATTGTTTCCGCACTATATTTCAGTTTTTGGTTTATTTATTTGTTTGTTCTGTTCTTTTTTTGTTAATGTTTGGTGACTATACATATATTTAAAGTAACAAGAATAACTAAAGAATGAACATAGAAAAGGCATTTCATTTGTATAACAGAGGGTAAATGCATTTTTTAAAAATCTTCTTTTTTTCTTATGTTTTGATAATGACACTTCAAATAACAAGGCCGTCAATGCCGCGAGTTTTTTTTACATGGCGCCCTGAATCACACATATTAAAAAATGTGCAACAATGACCATACAAACGAGATTTTATTTGTTTATTCATGTTTTGTTCTCCGTGTATTTATGATACTTGCAAGTCTAGTTTTTATGCAAGAATAAAGGTTGCTACACGTTCGACTGCACAATTTGAAGTTTAGTAAAAACCATTTTGAGTTAGACATAGTTTTGTTTCCCTTAATTCTTTCTATCGGTATTTGAATAAATTATTTGTCCGAAATATATATTCGCCATCATATCATATACTACATTATATCATATAGGATAACAACAATTGATTTGAGGTTTATAATTGCGTTTACTGAGTAAAACACCACAATAATTACAGCATACATTGGCAATTTTAAGTTTCACTTTGCCATGACTTCAATAATTATTACTAATGTCATTCAAATCTAGACATTATATATTTTAGCCATGCTTTATTTTGAAATATATTGATCTCCAAAGACATATCCGCCTCTAGCTTCAATCGAAGTAAAACTTTTCTACATTTTAAAATGATGTAATGAACTTTACACAACATTTTCTGCAACCTTGAGCAAATACAACATCAAAGCTAATTCTCACTCTAACACTGTATTAGCATGCAACGCAAGACCTCACGCAAACGACACATAATCCCAGAATGTAACTTTCTCTACGACGACATCCAACAGAAGCTGCACGCTAATGATTCTTGATTGTAATTGTTTGAGAAGAAACAGGCTGTAATTAGCATCATTTCATTGAAGCCCCTGAAGCCTTACAGTTATCCAAGAATCTCCGAGGAGTTTGCTAATGTATTGTATTTTTCTTCTACAAGCCCGCTTGCGAGAATTTCAAGACAGCTGACAAGTTACCGCAAACTGTTTCTGACACGGACTTGTCATTTGTATGGGAAATATTCTGAAGTCTTACACGATTATTTTCTTTTTTGTCTGTTGATAAAAAACTGACTCATTTAGAAAACACTGATCAAAGGGATGTATCAACGAGATAAAAATCGGTTTGAATAATAAAGTCAGTTAGAAATTGTTATTCAAAGTAATTACAAAACAGATATAAAAACAAACAAACAACAAAAAACTTTCGATGGAATGATTACTGATGCTCAGTAGTTAAAGTAGAGAGCGGCGCATGCGCATAGAATAATTTTGTTGAATTACATACAATCATGTATGTATATCTTATATATCTAATGCTTTTACAGTATCTTCAATGTTATCTTTTTTCAATATCGAATAAAAATGTTATCATAAATATTCAAATGGAAACGTACCTCAGTTGGTAATTTTACAGTGTTTTACCTTACTTATACATTAAAGTATATGAATAATATTTTATTTTCATACTGTCAATAATGTCCTTTATAAAGGAAAAGATCATTGGAATATACTTTTGCAAAAAGTCTTAAAAGATGAAATGAAGGTTATTATCATACCCTATAAATCATTTGCTAATTCCATTCATCCTGATACGGCTTCTCTCGGTTTACAAAATGTTTTAATAATTAAGCAGGCGAAGAAATAGACAGAATATTTGTCGATATCGATCAACGCTAATGATTCTCCAGAGCTCCTTAATCCGATTTTCTATGCTAAGATGAAGATGGTTTACCTTATATATATTGATTACCAAACGAAAGTGTTGCGTCCAGAAAGAAAAAATCACCACGACCTTTAAATAAGTTGGAATGAAATAATGTAAATAAATACAAATCACGTATTAAATCAATACTTCCTATCATATGTTTTGTAATTATTTAAATTACCTTTGAATTCTCCCAAAATGCATTTTGAAAAAGCGATTTCTTTATTGCTTTGAATCGTACTGCAAGAGACTGAATATGCAGGTATAGCCTCTTTAAACTTTATATGATTTCTTATTGATACTCATGTATAAGTTCTTGCAGTTATCTTTAAAACAACAGGAACAAAACGTTTAAAATGTGCCCCTAACAGTAAGTATGTGCGAATTATAAGGACAAAAAGGAGTGGGTACAACTGATTTTTTTAGCCGGTCATTTCAGTAGTTAATAAATATATCGGTAACAAAACGTTACTTTGTTAATACCAAGTTGTTAATAAACAGTAAAATATACAATAATAATCTGCCCATACTACTTTGAATTAATGATCGCACCTTTATTCACTTTCATAAGTTACCATTATTTAAAACATATATACATGTATTCCCTTAGAGGTCAGCTGGTATTATTGTTACTATATAGCCTCCATGACTAATGAAGTCTTTTGAAGTTGATAACAAGTCACGTGCAATGCAATATATGACACATAATTAGAGTACCCAGGGGAGAGATAATGATAAGGTGTGGTGTAGACTCCTGGGCAGTAGGCGTGGTGAAATGAAGATGCCTTTATTGATTTATTGCTATGCTTCGTTACTTTACATGTATCAGTTATTTCATATACCTTGTCTTATTCTTTATTATAAAAACGTTTTTCTCCTTTATTAAAACAATTTGAAAAGAAGATACACGATGACTGAGGAAACAAAACATTTTATACGTTTTCCAATTCAATTTATTCAGAAAAGTGATTAACGTGAAACTTTTGAAGTTATTTTCTTAAACTTTAGTTGTTTTTCCTTATTTTGACGCCGATTTATGAATGAACTAAGTTTAAAAAAACCCTTAATTGACGCAAAAGTTCCTAATTCATTGCATCTGCTCTATATTTTTGTGTCGGTTCCTTTTTACGCCGATTATCTTTTTTTAAAATTCTTTTGATATAAAGATAAAGTAAGAAAAGAAAAGAAACTATGTTTCTCTTTGATTCATTTGTTCCATTTCTTATCTGAGTTAAACATCAATAAAAAGGTCGATAATGTAGGGACATCCTAAATAGAAAACAACTCTATAAATATCATCGAGACTAATCTAGGAGTCTTATTATATGAGAGTAGCTACACTATAGGAATTAATATATAAACAACAGAGGAAATAATAGAGTGATGTTTATATGAACTACTGGACGTAAAGGAAATGTTTATTGTGTTTATGTATATCAAAGATACTACATCTATCTACAGAAAAAAATGAACTTATAGTGATCTGGGATTTAACGTACTGTAATAATCAGTTGAAAATCTGTCATAGCAAATACCAACACAAGCAGGTGATGTGAGAAAAAATGATTTGTTGGAAATGCAGTCTTCGGTCAGGACGACAATGTGCTTATGAGCCATTTTGCTAAAAGTAAGTTCATAGTCATTTAATTTCGAATAATCTATCTAAATATCTTTGAACGTAAGGCAGAAGAACAGATATAATTATTAAGCAGACTATGTTTTGAAAAATATGCCCGATGATGCATATAAGTATCGCATGTATATCAAAAAAAGGCTTGTCTCTCTCATGTTTATATTTTCTATCAATTGCATGTTCAGGGACATTAATCAAATAATGCCATTTATGCCGATTTTTATTTTCCATTGACTCCAAATAAAAAACCTTCAGAAATGTTTAGGTTATGAAAAGATTTTGGAGAGAGTCTGGATAAAAACATAAAACAATAGAACCTTCCTTCTACACATTATCTTAGTAGTCTTTTGTTGCAAAATATGAGAGAACATTGGTATAATACGTCATGTATATACAGAGTGGCGCTTGCTGTCATACATTATTAATAATTCAATGTGTATTATGGCAGTTGAAAGCCTTCTGTATTTCATATCCAATTATTTAGAGTATACATCTCTCTCTGTGAAAAACACTCATAAAAGTACCGGGTTGCCTGTTGACATTTATTGGCGACGCCGGTGAGCGGCGTCGTCTTTTATGGAATACTTTTTATTTTGGCCTATGGAAGGAGCTGTTATTATTAGCAGTTAATTTCATGTTGTGTTAATTATATTTATTTTGATTCGTAAAAATCAAGTAAACAAATATGTTGTTATATTTGTATTTAATAACTTTATATAAAAAGCATGTGCATTGTGATATTATTTTAACGAAATTGCAGGCTCAGATTAACAGCTTGTCCCTTTGTTTTATTGACAATACTAAAACCCGGATTTCGAATATCGTTGTGGTCTACATTGATGCTCATTCATTTATATATTTTCAAAACTTTCCTACAAGAAGAAAGTTCACCTGCAAATGAGTATTAGGATAGGTAATGGACTGTTGTAAACGATTATCCTATTGATTTTATCCATATTACGTTTATCTGTTGAACAGAATGGTTGTTTTTACAAAGTGTACCAGTATCCGGATGTTGACAGCTATCCGATTTTCTGCAATTACTGCTGTCACATGGCCATCTACTTTTTTATGAATACTTTACCATTAATTTGCATGGCATAATTAAAATGAGCCTGCAACATTTATTAATTTTGATGTTTAGGGTGTTCTTTTGGGTTTCATGTTTTCTTTATTTCAAGGGGAAGTAACTCATGTTTACTAAATTATTTGTTCTTTTCTGTCTATCTTAGGTATTACTTACATTTTTTGTTTTATAAAATTTACCAGTTGTAAGGTCATCAAAAGCATAGAGGCCCTGATGAGTGAATATTGATATATATATACTTTTACTGGCTTTATATACCCAATATTTCATATTTATTTAATACAAACTTGGAATTATTAATGTTATGTGCATACATTTATATCTTAGTATATTGGTATGATGAGACTTATAATATTTCTGAATTTAAAGAGTTGCAGTTATGTCATTATTATTAAAGAGATGAGACTTTCATTTAAAGTTATAAATGATAATACATGTATTGATTGAAAATGTCCTGAAACTTGGATCAAGCAATATAATTGATAAAGCCTCAAAAAATCATGTTCTGAAAAGTTATTCTAATTTTTTTCTAACATGTGCATAGTTTGAAAAGGACAGCTTCTGCCTTATCTATTTGTAATGGAGGGATACCGGTCTCAATCTCCAGGTCTCCTGAGTCAACCCGACAACAGACTTTTCATAGAGTAGATTGATACTTGTCCTTGAATAAATTTGTACACTAAATTTTATAGTGGGTGATTTGTGCCACATGAAAACCAACAAAGTACAAAAAGTAACCGGGCGCCAGATGAAAACATGAAAATACAATCTACCACAAAGTGGTTCGTTTGTTGCATTTTCATGTTTTCGCTCGGTGCCCTTGATGTAAAATACAAATCAGCCTTCATAAAATTTCTTATCATAGATATTGTACATGTATTAGCACAGTTATATTCTCTTTCAAATTGACCTGTTATAAATAATGGCACAACCAATAACTGTCTTAGCCCTTTTTAGTAAAAACAATTATACAATAATAATTATATAAAGTGTTATTTTAATTAAGACTATGAGTATGTAAGGTTTTTTTTCTTATTTATTAATTAAGAATTAATTATCTGTTAATTCAAAAATCTAAATATCTGTCACGGTTTAGAACTGTTCACTATTTAGGGGAGAAAATGTGTAAGCGGCCAGATAGCTCAATCGCTACAGCCGCGGTACATTATTCTGTGGGTCACAGGTTTGAGTTCTGGTCAAGCTGAAAGTTTTTCTCATCCTGTTACTGCAAATAACCATGAGTTTAATTCACTATGCTCTGTAAACATCAGAAATTCAAGTACATGAATCAATATAGTGGGGAAAAAGGTTTAGGTTTAGAACTGTTTCATTATTACAGAGAAAATGTGTAGCCGGCCGATAGCTCAGTTGGTCTTCTGAAAGTCATGGGTTCGAGTCATGATCAGGCAGTTTCAGTCAGGGTTTAGAAGTGGTTTTTCAACTGACACATGTTTGATTCATTTAATAGATTGCATTTAATTTGAAATGGACAAAGGCAGTTTTGCTTGATACTTTTAAATCTACAAAAAGCATTTGGTACAGTTGATCACACTAAACTGCACATGAAGAAGTTCTTTTTTCTTCTTCTTCATCTCTTCAAGCATCTGCCATTGTAATGACATTCTTGCATGGTTCAAGTCTTATCTATGATAGCAGCTGGTGAATGTGGCTGGTACTCCTTCTCTCTGAATACCTATGGTGCCCCCCTGATGTTCATTTTAGGTCCTCTTTTATGTATGACATGTCTGCAACCCTAAGCAATAAGCTTTTATTATATGCACAGGCACAAGGTATCAGACCTGGGAAGAAAAATATTACCAGATTGATAAAAAAAACTGTGTTCATCTTAAAAGTGTCACAAACCAAAAAAAAATGTAAATGATGACCCCCTTTAAAAATATACTTTAAGTTAATAGTATATTTTTAAAGGGGGTCATTATTTACATTTTTTTTTTTGGTTTTTGACACTTTTAAGATGAACACAGATTTTTTTATTAATCTGGTCATATTTTTTCTTCCCAGGTGTGATACTTGTGCCTGTCATTATATGATGATGACTCAGGTATCCTTGTATCTGGTAAAGTAAATCTTAAGATTGGTTTATTGACTATAAATTGTCTTTGCATCTTGGCAAGACAGAGTCTATTCTTATTGGTTTAATTAAGTTTCAACATAAACTGGGCCAAGCCTCCAGGTCACATGAAATGGTACTGCTATAAAGTACACATCTTTTGTTAAGTATTTAGCACACCGTATTACCGGCGGCAGTGATGGCAGATCACTGCAGTGATGGCAGATATCTGAAAATTACCGATCGGTACAGGTAGGTTATAAATTTGGTTGGTTTAATTATATTACACAAATACGGCCCATATCATTGCTATAAAACTATTGTCCATTGAATGGAGATACTGTAAGGTAATTTTGGACTCGTTTTTTCCTGTTTTAAGACTATTTTGAGCAGGTTAAAAGTGACAGCCTTGGAAAAAATCCGTGAAAATGTCTGTTTTCTGTTCAAAATATCTCAAGTTTTAAGTAAATGGCAGGATTTCCTGTTATCAATATAGACGTTCATCCATTGGGGTCACGCAAGCCAAATATCTACCCCGTGAGTCTTTTCTTGAAAGTTTTACAGACGCTCAATCTTGTCCGGTCGAAGAAAAAATGCTGCCGTTGTAGGCAGATACATATTATAAATGCTGCCGTCGATGGCAGAAATACCATGAAAGTGGCTAACATTCTGACAGAAAATCAAGTTCAATCTTTTATCAATTCCTCTTTTCTTTGCGTCCTTTTAGTCGGAATTGAGACGTTAAACTATCATTTCTAATATTTTCTCAAGATAGAAAAGTTATTAATGCGGTGTGTGCATCGAAAAAAGCTTTTTAGCAACATGCAGTTACAATACAAAAAGTGATGATTTAGTACGACAAAATTTCACTATAAATAGAGAAATGAACATGAAAAACTTCATTTTTCTATGTTCATGCATGTGTGCTTGATCTGTTCATATGAATTGAAAGGTCAAAAAAGAGAAAAAGAATATAACAAATAAAAAAATTCTAGTTTTTTTTCCCTATAAATACAGGATTTCTTTTCATCTTGTGATATGAATCATCGAAAGGTTCATCTTTATAAATTGTCATGGTTACAACTAAAATGAATGAAAAAATACATAGTTAAATGGGAGCACGTGATGTTAGAACTGTTGTTAATAGTTTAGCATAGTAAATGTAATTCAAAGGCAAACTACAACGCTATTACAAACATGAAAATTTAAAGAAATGAATCCACGTTGTCGTGTTTTTCAAGAACTTGATAATATAGGAAAATATTTGAACTGTCAATAATATTATCTTTCCATTTTACATTAACACTGATACCAGTTGCGAGGTTAATAGTCTCCCCTTTATTACATCAATTTAATAATTTATAATCTGCGCCGATTAAGTAAATTTCAGCCTTTATTTGTCATAAAGCGATGAACATTATTACCTCGAGAAAATAATGTCATATGCTAGCAAATGAATATCCACTTACAGAAGTTACTTGCTGTAATATGCAATTGGCGTTATGTCTTAAAAGGGAGTGCGCTGCTAAACTTAAGATACATAATTATAGTATTGTATGCATGTAACTGACAGACACAACAGATCAAGCACACATGCATGAATATAGAAAAAATGAAGTTTTTCATGTTCGTTTCTCTATTTATAGTAAAATTTTGTGGTACTAAATCAAAACATTTTGTATTGTAACTGCATGTTGCTAATAAGCTTTTTTCGATGCACATACCGCATTAATGAAAAAAATCAAAAAATCTACAAAACAGCAATTTTCTTCAAAATTATATGTGAGGCCATGTTTTAACATGGAAAAAACGCGTTTTTGGGTAATTTCGTTTTTTTTCTTCATCATTTTCTGTTAACCCATTACCAGATATATACGCCTTTCTACGCCTGTTTCACCCCCCCCCTCCTTTTTTGCTTTCTCAAATGGTGAAAAAATGCCTTATTTAGGCCCCCAACACTTGTTTTTGTTTGATAAATGTTGTTTAAAAAATTGACCACTTTTTCGGCGCGGCCCCCACCCCCAACCAAAAGATACATCAGGGGGTTGCCAGAAGGGGGATGTGCCCCTTCTGTTTGGGGGGTTTGAAGAGGGGCTGAGTCCCCCTCATCGCCAAGAAAACTTTGGACTTGTGGGAGGCTAAAAATGACCCCAGGTCGATCACAAGGTAACGTGTAACCAATGCTGAAAAGCCTTTGACTCTATCTCAATCCATTGAGAAGTGGCAGCACTTTGAAATCAATTTTGATGGAAAAAATCAACGCAAAATAGTGATTTTTTGGCAATTTTGAGATGTCCCCTAGTTGCTATGGTAACAGGAAATTTCAGACTGAACATGTTGTTACAAAGGCAATGGTCCAGTCAACATTTGTGCCAAGTTTGATTAGTATTGAAGCAGTTTTTATAGTTTTATAGCAACTTGAACTTGTAACGGGAGACCTTTCAATGAAAACAGCCATTTTTCACAAGATGCTCATGGGGTAATGGGTTAATAACTTTTCTATCTTGAGAAAAATATTAGAAATGATAGTTTAACGTCTCAATTCCGACTAAAAGGACGCAAAGAAAAGAGGAATTGATAAAAGATTGAACTTGATTTTTCTGTCAGAATGTTAGCCACTTTCCTGGTATTTCTGCCATCGACGGCAGCATTTATAATATGTATCTGCCTACAACGGCAGCATTTTTTCTTCGACCGGACAAGATTGAGCGTCTGTAAAACTTTCAAGAAAAGACTCACGGGGTAGATATTTGGCTTGCGTGACCCCAATGGATGAACGTCTATATTTGATAAACAGGAAATCCTGCCATTTACTTAAAACTTGAGATATTTTGAACAGAAAACAGACATTTTCACGGATTTTTCTAAGGCTTTCACTTTTAACCTGCTCAAAATAGTCTGAAAACAGGAAAAAACGAGTCCAAAATTACCTTACAGTATCTCCATTCAATGGACAATAGTTTTATAGCAATGAAATGGGCCGTATTTGTGTAATATAATTAAACCAACCAAATTTATAACCTACCTGTATCGATCGGTAATTTTAAGATATCTGCCATCACTGCAGTGATCTGCCATCACTGCCGCCGGTAATACGGTGTGTTTAGGTGCAAACCTGGATCAAATTCTTTTGGCGTCGCCCTTTGATGCTTTGCATCAATGCTTTTCTTGTTTCATATCGCATCCATTTCTTCAATATTCATATACTACGAGAGTAAATTTGATGAATAATGACAATATGGGTTGGCAATTATGTTCATCTATTCATTTGCGTAATAGTTAAAATCTTCCATGAACTTCCATACTTGGACTGAGTTCTTTCACATGATGGCTGAGTGTTTGACGTGCCAGGATTTTAATAAATTTTTCGTTTTTTTAGTTTTTAATCATTTGATGCAGGTCTTGCCCAGAAATGTGTGTGAACAATTTCATGTCATTCGTTCCATTCGTTTTTTCAGAACAATCATTTTGATTGAGCAAAATGACTGCAAAACGAAACCCTTTTAACTCCAATGTCGTAAGGAATCGCAAAGAAAGAAAGAGAGAAAAAAAAAAACAAAAACAACAAACAAAAGACTGTTTTTAATTTAATGTTAAGTATCTAAGTAATCTTTGTGTATATCTTTATTTAAACTTTGTTTTTCTTTTCAAGTGCCCTAGTTGATCCATGTAAACATTACAACGTTTACATGTTTAGACCTTTGAACTTATGTGGAGTTCTGTTCAGGATTTGGATGATGTACACATATATCTGATGTGTTTTCAGATATCTTTGTTGTAGTAAAAAATGTAATTCAAGGACTTGAGCTACTTAAAAGATATTTCGAACTTCAAAAAACGAAATGTCTGTAGTTGTTTGAAGAACCAAATTGGATATGTACATCATGTACTTTTCGGGTATGTGATTATGAAATGTTTTTCATTATTTTGAAAATTAGCCTTTTCGCCAAATAATTTAGGTAGCAAGTAATCAAATGCTTTAGATAAGTTAATCGTTGACGCAAATGTTGATGTTTGTTTGATTTCTTTCCTATGAAAAGCAGCACACTGTATATCAAATAGAATGAAGAAGAATAAGAGAAATAAATCATCGGAATTTGCAAAATGTTGTATTAAATTTATTGTATTTGACCAAGTAAGTGAAATGAAAGAATTGTTTTATGCGTCGTAGACTGTTTAGATAATATTTAAAACCTATTTTGATCCAAACGAAGAGAAGAAAGAAAGCATAAAGAAAATAAAAGATAAACTGATAAAAGTTTATACTATACAATGAGATAAGGTCAATTGGTTTTTTTTATCCGGATTAGAAAATATAAAGTTTTCTAGAGAAACATTCTAATTTGTGATTCTATTCGGACCAATCCTCTTCCAGCGTCATTTTTATTAGCGTAATTTGAAGGTCATATCAAATTATATATAACTAAAAATATATATGTAGAATAAAGATGATAGCTTTCTGACTTGTAAGAATCCCAGGGTAGGTCCAAAATTGTTATTTCAAGGTTGGCAAATGGCAATGTAATAAAAGATAGCTACCAATAATCATGATTCTGAAGAAGAAAACTAAAAGGTCATTTTCTGGACATAAAACTGTCTTATCATCACAGATAATTGATAGGGTTTTACAATGAAGGCTTGCATAATATACGAGCATTGTTTATTTAATCAATAAGCCCGTGCCACATCTCCTATTTTTATATTTAATTACTTCTCATAAAGATAACGTTCATTTTCTATATTGCTTTCATTTGCCTCACATATTCCTCTCTAAGCAGCTATTGATCATGAACCGAGATAAAGATTCATTGTCATTATCACTCATTAAGTTTAATTGACAATTCACGTGCATTTGGCACGGTACATACATCGTTGGGGTTTACTCTAGCAGTTAATATCTACACGTTTGTCATGCCGCGAATAGATTGCGCTGATTTGTGGTAGTTGTGGGAGATTTTAATGCTAACTCGCCTTTGTTAATAACTTTGCAACTGATGATAAAATTTCCAAGCCTATTGCGTTATATTTTTCAGTACATACAGCTGTTTGCCATATAACGCGACCCGTTTGGCGAGGTTAATATGGCAGATTACCGTTTATACAAACCCATATAGCCTGTCACAAGTGTTGATAATAACACATTTATGAAATACACTGTCGTATTTGGTTTATTTAACTATCAAATTATCACTTATTGCAAAATGAATTTAGTTTAAAAAAATATAATTTTATCTATTTGTACTTTTTTAAAAGTGACACAATGCTCATTATTTAACTGTCAAACTAATATTTATTAGTTGCATGATTGCATGGTTGAAAATAGTCAAAATATATTCACCTGCTAAAGCTTGATTCTGAGATATTTTCTGGGTTAGTATCTCGCTTTTAGAGGCAAGATATTGCCCAGACACGAAAATAGCACAGTATCTCGTCGCGCAGTACAATTAGTTGGACAAGGTTAAAAAGAGTGACTATTATAATAATAATAATTATGGAAAAATTGATTTGTGAATTGACAAATGTTTTTGATAATATAGAAAAAACTTCCTAAGATATAATAAGACTGTCACACTCTTTTAAAATTAAACATTATTGATAATATGCGAAGGAAATTTATTAAGGCACGAATGTAATTGACTATTCAGATGACATGAGATGATATATAATTGGAAACAGAAAAGACAAAATACATGTGTATTAGGTTATTTTGAACTTAACCTGAACACCCACTATTTAATCTCTGATTGGCTAAATGTCACTATAAATTGATCATGCATGATAGATTCGTCTGTCAGTTCATTTTTGTAGACATGAAAACGAAACAAATTTAAAATGTAACTTTGAATTAGCAACCTTTTGACAATTCAAATCAATCAAACTTGACCCGTAACACGAGCATGAACTTTAATAAATTGAGAAATGATTAGTTAAACTTTCTATACATTAGAATGCGCAAGCAATATGCATCTGTCATTTATTTTGGATGTTTTACAAACTGTTTGAATAGTGTTTTGTACTGATAAATCTTTCGTTGTTTTTATAATCAATCACAACTGGTATATCATTTTATGCAATATACGCTGCATAAGTTTTAGGTGCTCTTGGATAAAATAACACAACATAGAAAAGGACAAAGTTAGTTTCATCCTCTGAAACCTAGTACTTATTATTTCTTTAAATACGAAGTATGTTAATTATATTAACAAATATATAATATTGTTCCCAAAAAGGATTCCAAAGTGTAAATAAAAGAAAAACATTACACTGACAAGGAAAAAAAATAAACGAATATAGATGTATATGAAATGTTATAAACCTCTACTTCTTAAAGAGTGTCTATACAGACCTATATAGGCATTTCTACTACTGATTCTACTGTATTGGATTTTTTCCTTTCACGGAAGGTCGTATCTCCGCAGTGACAGGAAAGCTGCTGTTATATTGATGTAGTTTTCTCTAATTTATAGAGTGTATGTGGAATTAAAAGTGGTTCACTATTTATTGGTTGTAAGGATAAAGCCGTCATGTGGTATTTTGTTTTCCGTGCAAATTTAACGGATTAAACGCTGTTGCTATAAAAGTAGGTATGTAGTTTAAAATTTAAAGTAGGATTTTATTGTGTCATGCTTACTAGGCTTACTAGTTTGTTTCTCAAACTGTGAGAATTATGTAAAAAAACAACAACATCTTGTATACTGTTACGAAAATCATTTCACTTTTGTGAAAAACTTTGTTTATTCACTTTTTTCGCTTAAAAGTAAACCATTTCTCTATGCTGGTAAAATGAACAAGTCAAGTCCAAGTGAAAGCAGGATTATATTTATTGCAGTAAATCAAAATAATGCATCATTTTATTCTCTATCAACAGTCAAAACCAAAGTAAAATCCTTAACAACTTCAACAAATACATTTCTGCAATTACTAACTAACTCAACTCAACCAACTCCAACTCACTCCAAAACTCCTCAAAAACTCCAAAACTAACTCAGCTAGAAAAATTCCCAGCTTATATACCCTTCTGTTTGCGCAGCTAGGGTGGTGTGCAAAAGTAGACTGTTGCGCGACCTCTTATTGCGCGACCTCTCCAGTTTTGCACACAACTCATTGCGCGACCTGAATGTTGCGCGACCTTTTAAAATGCTGACAATGCCTTAACAATGTTCAAAATGGCCTGCAACTGGTTCAGGTATACAGACTGTTGTACAATACAAACATTAGTACAAAAATACATAATAGTTATATAAATTTACATGTTTGAACACTCAATAGGATAATAATTATCTGTCCAATAATGCATCTTAATAGTGCAAAATATACTTGCAGTAATAAAGATATATGTACTATATATGGCTTATAAGACCAATACATTTACTACTGATTGACATTTCTATAAACTTATAATACTGACTGATAATTCATTAAACAACAGAAATATAATCTCTCCAGCTTTACAACATACAGCTCAACATTTGAACCAAGTAACCTGTACATAGATAAAGCAGGAAGGAATCCCATTCATAAAATCTGATATGACCAAATTATGCTTTGTTAACAACAATTGAGATGCTGAAGGGCTAAAAATAACTTAAACCTTGTACTTTTAGTCTGCGCGACCTCTTATTGCGCGACCTCTCCATATTTGGAACTAGCATGCCTGGGAAAGCTGATTCTGCGCGACCTTTCCTATTGCGCGACCTTAAGTGTCGCGCGACCTTTGTCTGCGCGACCTTTCCAAATTTGGAATGAGGTATGCTCATAATCTAAAAATAACTGAGCTGTGCCAATATTCTGGACTGTTAATGACTCAATTGTTTTACAACAAAAATGAGTAAAAGTTAACATAAACATTTTAACCAGCTTAGAAATATTGTCCAGATTTACCATCCTAAAAGAATACTCTTCTAGTAAAAGATTAGTTTCAAATTTCATAACACTCTCCCACCTTTGGACTTTGCTTACTCCGGAAGCAAAAACAATTAATTTACATATGTTAAGTTTTTAAATTTGAAGCAAACTTTGAAAACTCTTGTTAAGTGAAATTGAAATAAAAATAAAAGAATAATATTGGTACTAAACAATACATGTGAAAAACTACTAAGTGTTACTAAACAATACATGTGAAAAACTACTAAGTGTTATATGATATTATGCAGATTAACATAAGCAAAACTAAACAAATTAACAAATAAGCATAATGGATTTTTATGAAATATAAAACATAAGTATTCTACTGTTCAATTAGATAAAATCCCATAACAGTTTTCCCTGTCTCTTCAATTTAATTCACAATCTCCAACACACTTTTGTTAAGTTCAGTAAGACATTTTAGAAAGTCACTCATTGCTTGTTTTTTTTCTGTTTGAATATGTTTAATTTCTTTTTGAATGTGCGAAGTTAAAGTTCTTTGATAGTCTTGAATGCAAGCTGCACTATTGTTTATTTCTTCCTGTAATATTAATTGTGTTTTATTTACTTCTTGTGTTAATATGTCAATTTTCTTTTCAATGTTTTCCAAACGTTTTTCAACTGATATTTCGCTACATGATTTAGTGTGAGTCACTTTCTGCCTCTTGGTCGGATGTGGAATGTCCTCATCATTAGATATTACTTCGTAACTGTCCATGTCACCAACAGCACAGTTATTATTCAAAGTTGTTTTTCCAGAAATGCTGGTACTAGTAAGTGTTGGTAAATGATTAATCATTGTGCTAGATAAAGTACTAGTTATTGTAGATGTTGAACAAGCCATTGTTGTCTGAGTGGGTACTGTTTGAATCTGAGGAACAGTACTGGTAGCACAAGCCATTGTTGTCTGAGTGAGTACTGTTTGAATCTGAGGAACAGTACTGGTAGCACAAGTCATTGTTGTCTGAGTGAGTACTGTTTGAATCTGAGGAACAGTACTTGTAGTATCACTTTGGCAGATGCGTTCAAAGAAATTGTCACATTGTTTTACATCCATACTTTTATTTGAGTTTATTTTTGAAATAGATTTACAGTTACCATTTATTATATGCCTTTGTAATGATGATTTTATTGTATAAAAACGACCACAGTGTTCACACTTAAACATAATAACATAACTGTTTCAAATGTTTCAAGGCACTTTTTACAGTGTTCACACTTAAACATAATAACATAACTGTTTCAAATGTTTCAAGGCACTTTTTTTTCTTATTTAAATTCTTTTCTTCTTTTGTCTTGTGACATAGAAATATTATTCAAATATATTAGAACACAGCATATAAAAATAACTCTCAATCCGTATTTGCTTCAATCCGTATTAGCAAATAACATATAAAAGCTGCACAACTTAATTTTTTAAAGAATTCAAACAATATAATTACAGTTTAAAATGGAACCAAAGCACATTTGCAAATACTTTCGTGGGCTGTCATTTACCCTTTTATATAAGCTGACCCAAACCTGTGACTCAATTCCAGGGTTGCAAAATTCTAGGTTTGACATTCTACTTTAGGTTATCATAGCAAAGCCTGTCTGGATGTCTCCTGCATCTTTCTCCTCTCCGGGGACTGACATCCTTATTGTTATTTATTGGTGTAAATAAAGTGTTGTTCTTTTTTAATGTTTTAGTTGTTGTAAGCTGTTTTTGCAGGCCTACAACCCATTGTGGTATAGTTGTACACTGATATTTCTTAAGCCTGTCATGATGGACAATTTTTTGGTTTTGATTTTGAGGATCCTGTTATTTCAAATAACAAGTCACTGATTTTTCTTGTTATTACAAATGGTCCCTTCCAAACTTCAGCCTTTAACTTAGGGCTTTTCCCGACAATTCTTGATGAATCAAGACAGTAAACAACATCCCCAACATTATAATTATTCATGGAAATTCTTGTATCATAGTCACGTTTTTTGTCTTTGTGAAGATTTACTCAAATTCTCTCGAACAATACTGTATATCCTTGAAAACTTCTCATTTAAACCAACTACATAGTCAGTATAATTCTCAAAGTTTTCAGACTGACAAGAATGTCCTACTAGAAAATTTACTGGTAAGTTAAACTCTCTTCCAAACATTAACATGTTAGGTGTATATTGAGTACTTTCATGGACACTTGATCTGTAGGCACTAGTCATTATGGGCAAGTACAAATCCCAATTTGTTTGTTCTTTATTCACATAAGTAGTAATAAGGTTAAGCAATGACTGATTAAAGCGTTCCACCATACCATTAGAAGATGCTCTGTATGGTGTACATCTTGTTTGATTTATTTCTAGTAAACAACACATTTGTCTAAATAATTCAGACTGAAAATTCTTTCCTTGATCTGAATGTAAGTCCAGCGGTAATCCAAATCTACAGAAATACTCGAACACTATCTTATTTGCAACTGTTTCAGCACGTTGGTCCGTATAGCGTAACATTCAACATATTTCGTAAAATTGTCCATAACGACTAAAATGTACCTATTTTTTGCTCTCTGAAATGGGAAACGGACCCAAAATATCTGTTGAAACTCTGTCCATAGGAAATCCAACATAATATTCCTGTAATGGTGCCTTAGCTTTCTTATTTGGTTTCTTTCTGGCTCCACAGAAAGCACATTTGTTTAATCCATAGTTTCACAGAAGATGACATTTTATACCAGTAAAAGTTCATTTTTATTTTTTGCCAGTGTTTTCTTGACCCCTAAATGTCCAGATAGAATAGCATTATGTGAAGCTTTAATAACTTGATTACGTAAAAGTGATGGTAACACGAGTTGATCATAACTGGTAACATTATCTGTTTGAATAAACTTCCTAAACAAAATTCCATCTTTAAGATACAACTGAGACCACTGCAACCATAAACTTCTTGTCGCTGGGCTTTCAGCGGCAACTTTGTCACGTGGCGGTCTAATATCAGAACTAGACAGCCAAAATAAGATTTTGCCTATATCACTGTCTTCTTTCTGCATTTTTATAAGTTCACTTGTGGTATACGAACCTACCCAATTTGAGAACTATACACTTTTTCAGAAGAAATGTCACCATTTGGGTACAGACCCCCTGCATGTGATGTCTGTGCCATATCCTTCTCTTTGGGTGGCATCACTTAAATCAATGTTATCAGTAGCACCAGACTTAGGCGCACGTTTCTTCTCCGTTGCCCTAAGTCTTCTCACAGAAAACAAATTTCTCACAACCACGAAATTTCTGTTCAATTTGCCTGAGAAACGCTCCCAGATACAACGCAAAAAACAAACAGAAAATTCAGCACTGATGAAGAACAGTCCCTAATTAAGTCGGCAGGAACACCTTTTCCTCTGACTCGCTTGACTTTCTTAGACACCAGTGGAACCACATCATCAAAAAATCTGCAAGTTCCGACCACTGTTCATGCTTTTTCACACATTCTTTTACAACCTCCACACGGAAGCTCACTTAGAATAGAGTGACCACTATAACAAGTACACGAACAAGGGTCACACGGAATCCTCGACAAAAAGTCAGCATTTGCATGCTTAGTTCCCTTGCGATGCTCTAGCTTAAAGTCATATTGTGATAGCACTTCAAGCCATCTAGCCATCTGATTTTCTGGTTCTTTGAAGGACATAATCCATCTTAATGAAGAATGATCACTTCTCACTAAGAACGAACGTCCTAACAAATACTGTTTAAACATAGTAACAAATGTAACAACTGCCAACAGTTCCCGACGTGTTACACAATAGCGTCTTTGAGCCTTATTCAAGCTTTTGCTCGCATATGCTATTGGCTTCTCGATACACTGTCAAGTTTTTCACTAAACTGCATTTGTGACAAAACTCCTCCTATACCGAAATTCGACGCATCGCAATCAAGTATGAATAATCCATCATCTTGAGGGTATGCCATGACTTCATCACCAGTCAATGCACTGCGTAAATCGTCGAAACTTTTCTGACATTCATCAGACCATTCGAATGGTTGTCCGGCCTCCAACAACCTATTTAATGGCCTAGCTCTTGTGGAAAAATCACGAATATATATCCTGTAGTATGAACAAAGACCAAGAAAGGATCGCAGAGTTGTTAAATCGTACGGCCTTTCCCAATTTGCAATACAACTAACTTTAGACTTTTGAGGGCTTATTCCCTCCTTACTAACTACATGTCCTAAGAATGACACTTCAGTTTTTAACAGAAAACATTTGCTTGGCTTCAGTTTCATTCCACACTCACACAAACGCGTTAAAACTGAATCAAGCCTATCTAAATGTTCTTCAAATGTGCGGCCAAAAATGATCAAATCGTCAAGGTATATCAGCAAAATTTCCCACTGAAGACCTCTCATTACTAATTCCATACATCGTTGGAAGGTTGACGGTGCATTACATAATCCAAACGGCATTACCAAATATTCAAATAAACCGAATTTTGTAGTGAAGGCTGTCTTTGGTCGATCAGCCTCATCAACTTCAATCTGATAATAGGCTGACAAAATATCCAAGCACGAAAAAATATGATGATCCCCCTAAACTTTCCAAACAATCACTAATATTAGGTAAGGGGTATGCATCTTTTTCTGTTACGTTGTTAAGCTGACGATAATCCACACAAGGTCGTGTTGTTCCATCACGTTTCCTGACATATACTAATGGTGACGCCCAAGGAGAATTACTTTCCTGAATAACATTGGCCGCTAACTGATCTTTAATTATTTTCTCTTCTTCATTTGCGAAAGCTTTTGGTGGGCGCCTAGGGCGTTGCTTAATAGGCTTTGCTGCCCCAGTATTGATGTTGTGCTTTATTACAGATGTACGACCTAAATCATTTGGTGACTTTGCAAACACATTTGAATGCTTAATCAAAAGATTCTTAAGTTTCACTCTTTGATCATAATTAAGATTTTTCACTGAATTTTCATAAAGCTCATTTAAATGAGATGGAAGCTTTGAGTCACACTTTTCATAAACAAAACACTCATTTTTCTCACAAAAACTAACTTTTTTCAGCATTCTCAATATATCCAAGAGTAGTATTAGCTTCAATTTTTACATTTTCATTGCTAATATTCATTAAACGAATTGGAACACAACCATTTTTAGAATGAGGGTTGACCAGCGTATGGCCAACAATTAAGCTATTTTCACTATCATCACCTGTTTTTAATGGCGTAACAATTCCAAACTTGGTATCAATTTTGCCGCCAGAACAACTACCTTCTATTATCACTTCACTATTTGCTGGTACAATGACTGACTTTGAACTTTTGACACGCATCACTTTGAAAACTGAAGATTCCATCAACGTAGGATACTTCTTTCCATTTAGACGCAAACCATTTTCTGCACTTAACACAAAATTATTTTCTTGTAGAAAATCAAGACCTAAAAGACCATCTTCTTGAATTGGTGCAATAAACACATTGAACTTAAATATATCCTTATGAATTTTAAAACTCATCACAGTTTTACCTAAAATAGGGAGATACCCTTCATTTGCAACTTCAAGCTTAAAATTTGGATCAATTTTCTCCAATGATGGACGAATATCAGAAGGCACACTATGATAGATATTAGAAGAAACAATAGTAACAACTGCTTCAGTATCTACTACTAAATTTGCACTGATATCACCAAATTTCACAGGTAATAACAAAGATAATCCATTGCAGGTATCATTAAAATGAATTTTTATCACTTTTTCACTATGATTTTGGACTAACGCAAGGCCGTCTGCCTTAGTCCCACCTAGTTTTCCGCTTTATTTTTATCACTCTGCTGACTCGTGCAATCACGTGCATAATGACCTAAATTATGACACTTATAACACTCAACAGTAGATAAATCCCTTCTTTTGAATTTTTCTGGCTGCAAATCTTGCTTTTTAATGGCAGACAGAATTTCATCAAATTTTTTATCTATTTCTTTCTTGAAAGACAAAAACTGCTCTTGAGAAACATTGTTGTTCCCTTGTCGAACCATTCGAACTTTGGTGTTGGCCTTTGTTTCGTCCTTCAAACTATAGTACGTCTCCAGAATCTCACGTGCATTTTCGATACTGCTAGGATCCTTCATCCCTATAGCCAGAGCCATCTGGGAGTCACCCAGACCTCTAATAAAATGCCGTAAACAAATTGTACCAATAGTATGATCATCTGCAGTTGGATAGCCCTTTCGAACCAGACGCTTTATATCTGCAACATACTCCACGAGTTTTTCCCTTGAGTGAAGCTTGACATTTTCGAGCTCCATCAGATAAGAGGCAGTAGAACGTCTTTCTACAAATCTTGCTGCTAGACATTGCTCAAGCTGTTTGTAAGATTGTTGAGTTTCAGGACTGACCTGGTTGAATACAAACTCTGCTGCATCGTCCCTCAGACTATTCAGCAAGCGAAATGCCCTCTCTTTATCACTCCATTGGCATGTCTCGGCCAACACAGCAAATTGACGTATGAATGCAGTGTATGATGTTTTACCATCAAAAAGAACCTGATTTGGTAGTGGAACATTATAATCCCGAGAATTTCTTTGGTTACTTTCTCTTAATGCAATGTTCTGCAGGCGACTAAGTTCAACATCTCTTGATTGTAAAATATTTTGCAATTCATCAATTTCATTTGTCAATACTTGGATTTGTCTGTCTCTATTCATCTGAGTTGTATGATATAGACTGTTCAAATTTTCCTTATCTCTTCTAAATTGTTCATTTTCACTTTCTATAATTTCTTGTAATCCAGCTTTTTTCAGTTTGTTAAAATTTTGACAGTTTCATTTAATTTCTCAATATTTGCCAATGCATCAGTTAAATTAGCTTGTAAATCATCATTTTCATCAATTTTTCTGGAAAGTTGTTGACGTAAATCCATTGTTAGTTCTGAATTTTCAAGACGTGATGCTGATGCAGATCTAGCAGATTTCTTAGGTCCCATATTACTGACTTTCTTCTAAAACCTGAGTGTCATCGTCTAACATAGAAGCACGTAATTTTGCATTATATGATTTTAATTCACTGATTTCATTATTTTTCAATTCTAAAATTTCCTTCACTTTGTTACAATAATCACTAAATGCACTTGTTAGATTTTCACTATGACTAACTAGTTCTTTGGAGATATTTCCTATTTCTAAACAGCACAAAGAAACAGTCTGACGCAATGATTCTAATTCCTTTTCCATTTTGTAAGTCCATTACACTCAAAAGTAGAAAATTTCAAAGTCTTTATTCCTGCGCTGAAGCATGTTAAAGTCTTTATCCCACCGCTGCCACCAGTGTTACGAAAATCATTTCACTTTTGTGAAAAACTTTGTTTATTCACTTTTTTCGCTTAAAAGTAAACCATTTCTCTATGCTGGTAAAATGAACAAGTCAAGTCCAAGTGAAAGCAGGATTATATTTATTGCAGTAAATCAAAATAATGCATCATTTTATTCTCTATCAACAGTCAAAACCAAAGTAAAATCCTTAACAACTTCAACAAATACATTTCTGCAATTACTAACTAACTCAACTCAACCAACTCCAACTCACTCCAAAACTCCTCAAAAACTCCAAAACTAACTCAGCTAGAAAAGTTCCCAGCTTATATACCCTTCTGTTTGCGCAGCTAGGGTGGTGTGCAAAAGTAGACTGTTGCGCGACCTCTTATTGCGCGACCTCTCCAGTTTTGCACACAACTCATTGCGCGACCTGAATGTTGCGCGACCTTTTAAAATGCTGACAATGCCTTAACAATGTTCAAAATGGCCTGCAACTGGTTCAGGTATACAGACTGTTGTACAATACAAACATTAGTACAAAAATACATAATAGTTATATAAATTTACATGTTTGAACACTCAATAGGATAATAATTATCTGTCCAATAATGCATCTTAATAGTGCAAAATATACTTGCAGTAATAAAGATATATGTACTATATATGGCTTATAAGACCAATACATTTACTACTGATTGACATTTCTATAAACTTATAATACTGACTGATAATTCATTAAACAACAGAAATATAATCTCTCCAGCTTTACAACATACAGCTCAACATTTGAACCAAGTAACCTGTACATAGATAAAGCAGGAAGGAATCCCATTCATAAAATCTGATATGACCAAATTATGCTTTGTTAACAACAATTGAGATGCTGAAGGGCTAAAAATAACTTAAACCTTGTACTTTTAGTCTGCGCGACCTCTTATTGCGCGACCTCTCCATATTTGGAACTAGCATGCCTGGGAAAGCTGATTCTGCGCGACCTTTCCTATTGCGCGACCTTAAGTGTCGCGCGACCTTTGTCTGCGCGACCTTTCCAAATTTGGAATGAGGTATGCTCATAATCTAAAAATAACTGAGCTGTGCCAATATTCTGGACTGTTAATGACTCAATTGTTTTACAACAAAAATGAGTAAAAGTTAACATAAACATTTTAACCAGCTTAGAAATATTGTCCAGATTTACCATCCTAAAAGAATACTCTTCTAGTAAAAGATTAGTTTCAAATTTCATAACACTACAAATCATTTTGGCTTTGCTTTTTCTCTGCAACGATTTGATATTTCAATCACGTTTTGGCGCGTTGATTGGTCATGTCGCCAAAAAAAGATACATATATAATTAGTATTTTAGCGCTTATTTTAATGTGATCATAAAGACAACTCCTTCAATTTTCCACCAAATTTCAAAATCTTGGTACAAAATGGTAAATAATTGCTTACGCTTAAAGGAAACAAAACTGTCATTACAATGATTTCAAGTAATAAGTAGATATTTAATCTCGAAGTCACCGAATTTAACACACAATTAATTAATAATGATGTGTCAATTTGAGTGTGTTGTTATGATAAAAGATGGGTTAGCGATTTATTTTTAAAATTTACTGATCGTTTTGATTTGCCTGTCATAATTCCATTCAAACATGATTTATGACTGATTATAAACACTCATTAGTTTTTAATTAACAGCACTGTACAGAAGTAGCACTTTTTATTGATTTTGAAAAAAAAGCGCTTTCTTAGAGATGATACCTTATTTTATATAACAGAATGTTAAAAGTTCTCAACAGTTATCACATTTATAGTATTTATTAAAATAGACATGACCGTGTTAGTTTAATACCAGTTCTATTAAAATAACCTTATGTTAAACGAAATTCAATGCCCCTATGTTCTATTTTCGTGAACTTTTTTTTCAAGCATATTTCACCCTTGTGAAACATGTACTGTAACATTTAAATACATGTGTCAGCTTAGCATAGATACTTTCAGAGACGACATTTATTTTCTTTTTCTCATCTCATTAACTAGTTATTTTTGCGTAAAAAAGTGATATTAAGTTATTTATTTAAACGTATATTTTTCGTATCAGCTTGTCATTTTATCAGCGGTATTAAGTCATTGCGCGACGGATCAAGTACATTTATTGCACACATTTATAGTCTAATTAATGTACAACTGGACAGGAATACTAAACTACTACAAGTACAGTATCTATTACTTAATATGTCATATCATTTGTTTTCAGACATGCGCAAAAATGACCTTATTAGCTTTATGTCAGTTTTTATTATTTACCTTTTATCTTTGCAGAGTGTTGGATTTTACACAAGAAATAAAGTGATTCAGTTAAATGGACTTTTCTATACATACATAAGGTATGGCGTAGTCACATTAAGATTTCACATTTATTGTATCATACATTAAATGAAGATGCGCAATAAGAAACTGCAATGCATTTTAAAATCCACTTATTAATAATATTAGTGTGAAAGCATTTCTATAGTTAAATGCAAACTTACCCTATTTTTGGTAAAGTCAATGACCATCATCATGTTATTAATTATCTTATTGATAGGTGCTTTTTCAGTATTATAATTTGCTCATAGCGACTGTCAGCCAATTGATACATGTAGGGCTAGGGCTATCTCGTTCCATTCATTTTCCTAAAATACCATGTGAAAATATTAAAATATGATAAACAAGATCAACAAGGAAAGGCGGCGTTCAGTGAACGCAGCTCCCACAAGACGTGTCCATCTTTTTGGAATATATTTTTTATATTCTTCGAAGATATCTTGAAAATATGAAAACGCGTGTAAAATTAAGACATATCCATCTTGATGGAGATATTTTTATATTATTCAAAGATATCTTAAAAATATGAAAAGGTGGCGATGTTGTTGACGTACAAATTATAAGACGTGCGGAATTGATTCATTGGTTTAAATTATACTTGGCAAGCTGTCAGACAAGATGCTGTAATTTAACGCATAAATGCAAACCCGCCTCATCGATAAATGATTACAGTTGTTTCTGAATTTGTCATATTTTTCACCTAAAATGTTTCCATATTCCATTGTTGCACCTTGTGGTTGAGGGGTTGCCTTCTCAGGTAAAGGCATCAGAATTGCAGCGACTGTTTACCCTCTGTGATCATAAGCGGCGACAAATGGGTTGAAATGAGTCTATGCATCTCTTACCTCCAGCAGATGAGGTGTTTTTTACCCTTGGTGTTGCTTAAAGTTTTTAACACCCGAGGTTAGCCAAAATCATCGTTCCTGTTTCGGCTTCATATGACCTATACTATATTGTTGTGCCGAAAATCCAAACCAAAAAATAATGTTCCACAGTCAGTCTATGCACGACTCTATATGTACCCGCCCTTTATAGTTGAGGGCACTAAATATTCTTTTTTTGTGTTATTTTTTTCACCCGTAAACAATTAATTGCTTACCTGAACTTGCTCAGTGGCTTGAATATCAGCTGCAACTACTGTATTCTGACTTTAATCTATTGGTTTTCTGTCAAGGCTCAGTTTTATTGCTTCAGATAGAGCAGTAAATTCTGATTATATTTTAATTATTCATATCATTATGCTTATATACCATGCATTTCATATCATTTATTAATAGCATTTCCCCAAAGCATGTCAGTATTAATTTTCTACTCGGTAATTCCATTTTCGTATTATGCAATTTTATCGTGTTTTTATTAAAACTTAACCGCTAAGGTAATGTTGAACCACATCAAAGATGTATGAATTATCTAAAACACTGGCAAGCATGTTCGACATAATGAATTATTTATTCCAGGTTATTGTTATCAGGACAAGTGCATTTGAATTATGTTTGTCTTTAAAAACAATAACTTCTAAAGGAATGGTTCATGTAAATGCTTATATATTACTTTTAGTTAAATCACGAAACAGTACAAGCTCTTTAATAATTATTATCGGATTAAATATCTTTTTCATGAAAACAATTATCATCATTATACATGTAAGTAACATATGAAAGACATGAAAATGTAACGAAGTCAACATATGAAAAAGAATCAATCTTTTCGTTCGCTTTTCTACACAGACACTTCTTCAACAGCAATGGGACAATTTTGTATTTCAAAGCTGTTCTTCTGTAGTCTGCAAGGCTTCTGTTCCGATGGAATGTTTTTAAGCGTCATAGATTAAGAACAAGTTTATCTTAATGAATTATGTCGAGTCTTCGTTTTGTTTGCTCTATTTTAACCTCTCTGACTCTATTCAGATTGAATTCTTATAATCAATTACGAATGTAATTAAGGATAACAGATGTCGATAACTACTTCCCTGTCATCTCTTTATATAACTTGAACTACTTTGGCGCAACATATTGAACAAATAGAGCTGAAAACTAAACAAATATTACAAACAGCAGCCGTATTTGCTGTAATATAAGACGTCCCTGGAGTCAGTAGATTACCACATTACAATTGTTACAGTTAATTAAATAACATGACAAGTTAAATGAACTTTGACCTTTATGTTATATTTCTTTTCCTTATTTGCTAGTATTACAAATTATTGAACAAATTGCAGTCTATAAGCCAAAGAAAAAAAACGGATGCAAAGACAAAAATTATTATATGCAATCTTGAAAGGTCTTGAAAGTTTAAACTATTATTTTTTTCATATCGTTATAATTAAAATATATTGTATGATGTCTGTCTTATTCTTTACACTGTAATGTGATTTTTTTACTTGTATTTTCTTTTATAGCCTCTAGTATAAGAATCGTCATATGTATGTCTTTAAAAATGTGATGTTTATATGTTTATAAATTGTTAAGAAACAGAATAGATAAATAAATGAATGAATGAATGAATGAATGAATGAATGAATAATACTTGATAAATACATAAATAGATAAATATTAAATAGATGAACTAGATGAATGAATGAATGAATAAATAAATAAATAAATAAATAAATAAATAAATAAATAAATAAATAAATAAATGAATAAATAAATAAATAAATATCATAACTCAATTTTTGAAATATCGTTGGAAAAATGTTCTTTGTCGTTGAAGCCTAAATAACACATTAACATTTAGCAAAATGTGAAAGTTTCCTACTTTTAAGTCTGACAAATGTAACCTTTCAAAGTAGCATATAGAGGTCAATAACATGTTCAGTACGGAGTTGACAATACACTTGATGGTCATAACGAGTTATAATATCCATTAGAAATAATTTCCCCAGAATGTATTAAACCCAGTTTATAATCTCAATAAACGCTGTACAAATTATAGGTTTATTCCTTGAACATTTTTTCACAAGCCGATGACATATGCAAATCAAATATGTCAAATATCAAATATGTCGACTTTCTACTCAATTCGTTGATGCCAATTGCGATGAGTTTCGTTACGTAATATGTAGATATCAATAAATGTGTGTATATATAAACCAAGTGTAAGGTTCAGCTTGCCTCAAATTAAAGCTCTTCGTTCGCTTAAAACTACTATCGTTAATCTCATTGTAAATTAAATTAATCGGCACATAATCAGTGCAAAAGCCTGATGCGGGTCCTTTTTGACTACAGTAATAAATTGAATAATGCGTCTCAAGATTGCACAAATGATCACTGGAGCAAGAGCAGTTTTAAAACGACAGCTTTTAATTAATTTGATCAGGATTGCTTTACACGGGCAAACAGTTTAATAGCGATTATTTGAACATAAAAGCGCAATTTAAAATCTCATTTAAAAAGTTGCTTGAAAAGCGTGAAAATGCATTATGTAGTCCACGTTTATTTTTTTTGGACATAAATATCAATAGCAAGTAGAATTCGGTCACACGTGCATTAAGTTGACGTAATCTTTATTTAAATTTCAGAACGAGATGCAATTAGCGCATACATATTTAGGGCTTTTGTATAGCTTAGTCCCTTTACAAGAAAGAACAACAGCAATTAAGACCCATTTAAAAATAAGTTAACTTACTCAAGACATGCCATTTAAATGTTATTTTAACGACACATTAGTTGACATTTACAATTACGTTTTTCTTTGTATGAGATTTTTCTAAAGATACATTGTTTGAATAGCAGTCGTAGATTAAAAACAAATTAAATCTAAAATTGTTAAGAACAAAATGCTATATAATCCTATAACGTTTGGTTGATAACGATTATCAATGTCTTTCAAATACAATAAAATGTATTCATTGTGAATTAAATGTTATTAAACAGCCAATGTGTTTGTCCATTTTAACAAAATGTAACTGTATTGAATTTTATTTACATTTATATAATGATAAGTCAATTTCTTATCAATCTCGAAAATGTTTGCATGAAGGGGCCTCGTTGGCCGAATGGTTAAAGTCGCCGATTTCAGGTCACTTTCCTCGCCCACCACCGCTGTGGGCTTTGAGTCCCGCCAGGGACTTTGGATTCTCGTTTGTGAGCTAACTATTTAGCTAAAGTACGGAGGGTCGATTGTTCTGGTCAGGTGATACTCGCCCGTGTCTGAAATTATGCACCTGATGTTGTTCTCCGCAAGTAAAGCTAGAAAAAGGCCATTTGAATTTTTCAGTGTCGGTCTGGCGTAAAATCCTATAAAACAAAACAAACAAAAAAATTATGCAAGAGAGCAGTACAGTAACGCTTTAACAGCAGCTTCTTACTTGTATTTCATTTACACTAAAAGTTGCAATAATCTACAGATGTTCCGCTAATCAACATATACTTGTTAGAGTCAGATGCATTTTATGACACGTGCCTGTTTTAATGCGCTTTGTTCGAAACCACCACAAAACGTTTTATTTGGAAGCAGAGCCTTTGATGAACCGTATCATCAACCGAAACCTAATTGAATATGTCACTTTCCCAATATGCAAAGCACTCCCATGTGCTTTTTTATTTCAAAACCCAGTAAAATAGTAATATATTTTCAGAACAACATGCGTTCTATACAATTTGTGATCGGCCAATAAACAATGAATTTGTACATCATTTTTAATCTGATGTTGTAAAACAAGGGTGAAAAATGCAATGCATTTGTCAATTTCGTTAACATTTTCAAGTTGTAGTAAGTTAATATTTTCGTTATTTGTTATTATTTTGGTTATTTTTCTAAAATAAACACGTCATGTTTTTACATAAGTACATTGACAACAGCAACTGTAAACCATGAGAACTTTTACATAAAAATTGTGCGTTTTAAACAATATTGTACTCACTGTCATAAACATGAACGTCATATCTGTAAGCTGTCTCGTTTTCATAACGGAAACGACTGTTGTCGTACGTTAACGAAACACAAACCAACAGATGATAAATGAATAAAAACCAATGACTTAAAATATCATAAAGGGAAAAATGATAGCTCGTTGATTAAAATCATGGAGAGTACATGGCTAGTATTTGACTTCGGAAGTGATTATTTATATATAAACATAATGCCATCCTGAGTATTGCAGTCACTGTGTTAATGTACATATTCACGATATTAAATAATGTAGCTTAAATAATATAGCTTCCACCCACAAAGAACTATAAACGACTGGAATCCTCCTACTTGCAATGAAACATGTGTCTAATGTTAAGAAGTAATGAGAATAATTGACTTCAAAGGCAATTAAATCATAAAAGCACGCCCATATTTAACCTAGCAATAATAGGAAAATACAAATTTATTGTACCACTGAATGCTTTCACAATTCCACAACAGGCAATTCAACAAATTTTACAACTTACAGAAGCTTTCTTGATGCCCCTGAAGCTTAATAACCGTCCAGTTCCTTTGTATCCCGCTGCACAAATAGCCCATTCAGGCATTCGATGAAAGAAGAATCAAGTGATGTTATAATTGAATTTGTCACCTTTTGCAATGTTCCGTGGTTCCCAGTGGTTTTCATAAGCAACTTTATAAACATTTACCAGCAAATTGCAGTACAAATTTCAAGTTATCTTCTGGAAAAAAGGATTCTTTGTATCATTTCATAAGCATGTAAATTGGTTTTATGCAAATTTGAGAGGTTATAATGTTTTATCTATTCTAAGTATCACATAATTATCCAGGAATGTATCATTTCTGTAAAGAAAATAAACAACAACAACAAAAAACAACAAAAACCAACAACTGTAATTACCATTTTAATTTCATGAAATTAAGTTGAATCGTCTGTGATAACTAATAAAACATAAATTTCGCAATTGTATGGCGGACTAGAACTATGACATTTTTTTTCTATATTATTAACCTTATATTCCAGCCATGCATATAGCTTAAAAACTCCGATGCTTGTAATAACTTGTGGCCATGTATTGATTTCAAGTCAGATTTTTTATTATGTTTATCAACTAACTTCTATTCATTTCTCCTGTAAGAGAATGTCTGGCCGATGATGGCTAGCTTTTGTTTCTAGGACACAATCAATCACATTGACGGTTCCGACAATTGTTTTACAGAAATTTCTATCCTTTATAGGGCTACAAACATTGTATATAATGTATTACCGCTTGATTGTATACAGCAATTTACACACTTCTTTGATCTATTCACAATCTACCATTTGCTTCTTTGTCAAGTCAGTGAAACAAAGACAAGTTTGACCATATGGTACTTCAGATATACATAGAGAAAAAGTATTGTTGTAGTCAAACAAAAAGTTAATGGAAATAAAAAACGCAAAAACATTAAGGTAGGCCACCCGTAATGAATTAGGAAAAGTTCGTTCGATGACGGAAATTTTAAGTGTTCAAACTGCATGCATACATACCTACAAAAAATACAGATTATTACAAGTGATAAATTTCAATTCCTTTCAAAACCTGATTTTAATACTGAACATAAATTGGATGGTCTTTATGTAATGAGCGTCTAAATAACAACTATTATAAAAATATCTTACTAGGCTTCAGTCGACGAAAAGTAATCTTATTCCATGCAGTTACAACAGAAGCTTCCCTTAAATGATTCATGACGTTAATAGCTTGAGATGATACAAAGTGAATTTAGCATCATTGTCTTAAAGAATGTCTGTTATGCAAGATTCTCTAGGAGTAAGCTATTCCATTAGATAAAATTTTCCTTGAAAAGCCTTGTGTAGAGTTCACAAGACGACTACCAAGTAATTGCACACTCAACATTGTCTTTTTGTTTGGAAACTGTTTAGTGGACTCAAAAAAGATTTATGTTTATGTGCAGATTGTACTGAATTGATCCGATAAAAATTATGAATATATCATCTTACTTTAGTCCAAAAGTAGAACGAACGGTCCATCAAAGCAAGAAAATATCGCAAGCCTGGTGAGTAAAAGAAAACAGTCTAATTATAATATCATTTCTTTTTAGTATGCAAACTTTTAAGCCTTTTTTACCCTCTTAGATTGCAATTCAAATATATAGAATTTAGCTATTGGCCTATCAGATAAGTGCCTCTTGAGACGGTCGATCTTAAAAAAAAATAAGCTACTAAGTTTAATAGAAATATATTATTATTACTGTACAGTACCAGTTTTGCACTTGAAATGTGATGTCACATTGTTTGTATGAAGATTAGGTGCGAGTGGCTAATGAAATTATACAATATAGGGAAGAATAAAAGTCTAACTGCACTTGGAATGTGATGTCACAATGTTTGTATGAAGATTAGGTGCGAGTGGCTAATAGAATTATAGAATATAGGGAAGAACAAAAGTCTAACTGATATGTTGGTGGTCCTTTGGCTTCATTGATAAGTATGTAATATGCACAATTATGCACTAAAATACTTTTAATTGTGCCCGTCTTTGATACGTATTAGCTTTTAATACATAAAAATGATTCATGTGTGCTGTAATGAACTAGTTTAACTTTGAATTGGATATATTTTTTCTAATACAAAATGTACTTGTATCTATTTTATTACAAATTTTACACTGACATACTCATATAATAGAATTCTACGAAAGAATTTGTGACTTCATTTAAAGTTATGATGTAAAATTTACAGTGATTTGACATTTGGCAGCTGTTAATGATCGCTATTTGATTTAAATGCAACTTTGATGTTTACAGTTTTTGCATTGCATCAATTTTAATAAACAGATGATAAGTTCAATCTGACATTCATGAAAGGCTTAAATGAGAGCAGAAAACCATATTTAAGTTTCAAAAACACAGATATTATATGTTTTAGTGTTAAATTAAACGTTATCAGACACATACATTGCTGTTCTCCAGGCAAGACACTGTGACCCTTTCTTATCATACTGAAAATATTTCAGTATAACCCACTTGTACATAATAAAATGTAAAAGAAACTACAAACACGAACTATTCTTCCAAACATATAAGGGCTATTTTTGTGAGAATGTTTTTTTTAATGTCAATGCTATATAAAACTTAGAAAGGAAACATACTTTATTTGGATTGGCGTGGACGATTTTTAGCCATCAATAGTGTAAGCATTGTCTATTGTAGTTTCGTTTTCACTTCACATTTTGCCATAATAGTATGCTGTTATCGATCATCTTTAATGCTTCTCCTTTCCGAAAGTCTTAATCCGATTTTCTATCTTACGTTGAAGATGGTTTACCATATAGACTATAATTATCTCTCAGAGAATGAAGTGGACGCGTCAATAGAAACATGGTTTGGAAAATGTTAAGAGATATATGCGGCAATATTCATGACTTGGAAATAAATAGTCTCATTCCATTTATAACGTCCTTACAATTAATAAACCTTTAGAGGCATCCATGATAGTAGTTCACATTAGTCTAGATTGCTTTGATTCGACTGTCATATCAATCAAAGAGAAATGGAAGATCTTGCGCGAAGATAAAATTCATGATTATTAACACTCATTTAGTATAATTGGCGATACACGTGTGGTTGGCACTGAATTTGATTTGATGAGAATTAGTCTGTCAGTAAATACCGGTAGTCTAGTCATAGTGCTATCTGCTGGTGTTGATTTGTGGTAATTTTTAGGAATGCAAATATAATCTGAGCAGGTTTCTTTTTCAGATTGGACTTTGGTCTCACGTTATAATGTGTTCTGTCAGTAAATACTTCCTGGATATTTTGATGGACGAGAGTGAAATTGCTAAAGCATTTGGTATAATTAAAAGTAAATCAATAAAATCAGAATAACTGAACGCTAATGTGTAATGTGAAATTAACATGAACTATAAATTTAAGATTTTTGAGGCAAACTGATTTTTAGTTGCCTAATTTTAAGCATTTTGTCTTCAGATTAATGCTAATTTTCATGAAAATTGCATATTTAAAAGTAAAATACTATTAAAGTTAACGATAAAAGTAATTCACACATTGCAAACGGCACTTACAATCCATGTAAATTACCAAAAACATATTCAAAAAATGAGCAAGCAGCACTTACTGTGTTAGTATTCTGATAATAAAAACTGCAGAATCAGTAATTAATCGCACATAACACACACCATCTTAGATATCACTTATCGTTTAAATTTCTTAAAATAGTACATTTCACTTAAGTGTGACTTTATTAAAATTGTGTTTGGCTCATCTGGTGGCATGCAGCTTTAAATGACAATGCTGGGAACACATATTAATATAGCATTGGCAAAAAGCATACTCACAGAAATATGCTTTGCGTTTTTTCCTTAGTATGGAGCATAAACAATTTCTACTTATCACAAAGTGTGTTGCCAGAACCATAATTTTTATTTGTACAAACAATTTGAAGTTAAGCATCTATGACAAATCGTCTAGGGTTATGGGTTATGGTGAATGATAAAGTCGTAACTTGTCAGCTAATTAGCTCTTCTAGGAAAAAATAAAGATGTAGAAAAGGTATGTGATAAACATAAAACAGTCTGGTAAGAAAGCTCCCCGTTTCTTCGTAAATAACAATACAGTTGCAGTAAACCTTACAAAGATAATAAAACCTACGTATATTATGAAAGTGTAAGTTTCGAAATTAGTCATTTTTATTTTGTTTTATTATATTAAGCTTCATTTATGCAAATCATATCGCATTTAAAACATGAATAAGTCATATAAAATGTACTAGTAGTACATTGTGAATCTATATTAAGAATTAAAAGAGATTTATACATATAATATGGAATAAAACTTACAGATATGAACCCTAATATACATTTACATTACATACCATTCAATAAGAATTTTAAGACATATACGAGCTTTGACTGAAGTTAAAATTTAGGGATATGTTATGATTATGGGATAGATAGAATGTTGTGTTGTTGATTTTATTGTGTGTGTTTTGTTGTTGTTGTTTTTTTTTTGTTTGCTGTTGCTTTTTGTTGTTGGTTTTTGTTGTCGTTTTTTATGGGTTTTTTTTCTGTTGTTTTTGTTGGTTTGTATGTACATTGTATATATGAAACAATTATTTTATGCATTATTCTGTAATCACAAGGCACGAGTGTGTCTGTGTGAACATTCATATGAGCCGCGTCACGATAAAACCAACATAATGCGTTTGCGACCAGCATGGATCCAGACCAGCCTGAGCATCCGCGCAGTCTGATCAGGATCCATGCTGTTCGGTTACTAACCCTATTGCAAGAAGAGAAACTGATAGCGAACAGCATGGATTCTGATCAGACTGCGCGGATGCGCAGGCTGGTCTGGATCCATGCTGGTCGCAAACGCATTATGTTGGTTTTGACATGACGCGGCTCAATTATCTTCTCGTGCTTTAGAAGTCATGTGATGATCATGACTGAGGAAGTCTTGCGTAAATGATGACCGTTAGTGTACCGTAGGAAATGACGTACAATTAGAGTATTATTGTGGGAGAAAATGATACAGTAGTATGGACTAATGGACAGTGGGCGTGGTCACAAGCGATGAAGATATATTGATTTTCCGAATTCCTTTGTAACAATTCCTTCATTCCGTTCAGTACTGCATCGATATTTAAAATTATACACAGTGTTAGTGCTGATTTATTGAATTTTATGAAGCTGCACGTTTGTAACGTCCCTTTTCATTGGATAATTACAACGTTTATAATAACCATATTCTTGACTGCTGTTAATTTATAAAGTAATTCCAAGTAATTCCATTTTATTTTCACAAAGACAGGAAGTTTATCCTTAGCATAAATTCGTTAAAAAGATTATTGACAGGTAATATGACCCTATATGAACAATTGTTTGCAATATACTCCTCGCCAATTGGCTCGAGTTATAAAAGCAAACAGTCGTTTAGATAAGGTCATGTAACCTGTCAAAAATCATTATGGGTAATATTTATTATAGTTGTTTAATAATGAAACATAAAGTATCATATTAACTTAAAATGATGAATGTATATTGATCTAACGATTTATGAAAAAATGGCCATTATTTGTACACAATATGCGTAGTTAGAGTGACGTTACCGTCATGTTATCATTTGTTTTATTAAATTTGAATTTGAATTAATTTGAATTTTGAACATATAGAGAAGGCCTTTTATGTCATACTACATAGAGTGTTACGTCACTATTCAAGGAAATAGCTGAAGGGAAGGCATTTTATATTGCATTGGGGGTTTAATTATTCGCGTGCATTTAAACTGCCCTCACACATACCTCGCGACCTTACTGCGTCCTTACTACGACCTTGCTACGACCCAGGACGCAGCACAGTCGCCATGGACGCAGCAGGGACGCAGCGAGGTCGTAGCGAGGAACCCAAGGACGCGCAAGGTCGCAGACCGTCGGCGACTATTTTGAACATGCACAAAACAGTCGCAGAAACTCTGCGTTCTTGCTGAGTCCTGGTTAGGTCGCCGTGGGATCGCAGTGGAGTCGCCATAGTCGCAGCAGCATCGTAGTAAGGACGCAATAAGAACGCAATAGACGTAGTACACTCGTACTAAGGACGCCGTAGAGTCACCGATGAAATTACAAGAAATTGCTCGGAAACCTTTGGCGACGCTACTGCGTCCTTGCTGCGACTATTGCGTCCTTACCACATCCTTACTACATCCTTGGCGTTCTTGGTGCGACTTCAGTGCTGTTAGAACAGAAAATATGAAAAATTCTGCGATCTTACTACGTCCTTAGTGTGTCCCTTCTGCGTCCATTGCGACTCTACGGCGATTGTACTGCGACTATGGCGACCTTTGTACGGCTGCACTGCGTTTCTAGTGCGACCCTAGTACGATTACCATTTTCATTAGACTTTTGCTTAAAAATCTAGAATTTCAGTTCGCTTTCAGCAGTCAGTGCTTTAACATCGGTGTTTGAAAATGGATAATGTAATACTGGCTCAATACATGGTTCTTGTTCAGGAGCAACATGATATTGACTATCAGCTTGTTTTAAGTGTGCTTAGACAAAGGAGAAGGGCCAGGCGGAGACGATGTTGGGTGAGGCCATGGCTAGGGGAAGTACGGAGAGAACTGTTTGGCCACTACAGCCGTCTTGTACCTGAGCTTAGGCTGGAAGATCCTGCCTCATTCCACAACTTCTTTCGTCTCCCACCACAAATGTTTGATGAACTGTTGTCTAGACTTCGCCCACATATCACAAAGCAGGATACGCGCTGGAGGAAAGCTATCGATCCGGGGACAAAGCTGGCAGTAACTCTGCGTCATCTGGCTTCTGGCGACCTTTACGCTAGCATGAAGTTTGACTTCCGGCTGCCGGATAATACGATATCTGTCATTGTTAAGGAAGTCTGTCAAGCCATTGTAGACGTGTTCAAGGACGAAGTAATGAAGTGTCCCACCACTCCTGAAGAATGGACAGAAGTGGCACAAGGCTTCGAGCGTCGGTGGAACGTCCCTCATGCATGTGGTGCGCTAGATGGGAAACATGTAGCCATAAGAAAGCCGCCTGACAGTGGAAGCCTGTATCATAACTACAAGGGGTTCTTTTCCATTGTGTTAATGGCGCTAGTAGATGCCGACTACAAATTCTTGTGGATAGATGTTGGAGGAGACGGCTACATGTCTGATGCCATGATCTACAATAACTCAGAACTTCGGGAGTGCCTCTCAAATGGGTCAATAGGTTTTCCCCCACCTGAACCCCTACCACATGATGACCAGGACATGCCATATTTCCTCCTTGGTGACGATGCATTTGGTCTTCGGACATACATGATGAAGCCATTTGCAGCGCGGAACCTGACAAAAGAACAGAGAATATACAACTACCGTATTTCCCGTGGACGAAGAGTAGTTGAGAATGCCTTTGGTATTTTATCCCAGCGTTGGCAAGTTTTGTTAGGGACTATGCAGCAGCAACCAGAGACCGCACGACTGATTGTTGAAGCCTGTGTCTGCCTCCACAATCTGATGAGGATGAATTATCCAACCCAGAACATCGCCGCCCTTGACCACGAAGATGCAAATCATGACATTATCCCTGGTTCGTGGCGCAGCGACGCGAGTATGCTGGACGTGGAACGATGTGGAGGAACAAACAAGGACACCGTTGCAGCGAAGAAGCAACGTGAATATTTGAAGTTGTACTTCAACTCGGTCGCTGGATCAGTTCCCTGGCAGGACAGGATGATATAATCATATACTTGTGCAGGATAATAGTGAATATGACACAGATTAATGTACATATCGCTTGTCTTCGGTACTAACGTTTTAAGTATTTGGAATTAAGCAATCGCCAACTTGTTAATTATTGTACATTTAGTAAACCTTAAGCGTAGTTAATAAAGTGAATTAAGTGTGCAGTGTTCCATTTCGCTTATCCATATCATTGGTGTTGAGATCAAATTAACACTCGGTGCCAATTTTTCAAATTTGACTAGTTCAAATTTGATTTTAGACTAGTCTATTGCAAGTTTTATGGGATTAAGTATGATTTTGATTAGAAAATAGCCAACAGTGTAGAGCCTGGTCAGACTGCGTGGATGTGCATGCTGGCCTGGCTCGACACTGGTGGCCAAGGTCGATTAAAATCGCCTGTGGCGCCCAAAAGGTTAATAAACCAAAGTCATTCTGCATGTACATGTTATACTATCAAACACATTTTTGTCGTAATATACGTCATATAAGCCGCGACATACAGGCAGGGCCTTTGGATATGAATCTGCGACCAGCATTGAAATTAGGACAATAGCCTCTTCGTTTGTCTCGTGCACCTACCATGGTCATATTGGGTCGAATTTACAGCACTGCAACCCTTAACAATCTTCTCATAGGTTTTGATTGATTGATTGAGTTGGGTTTTACGCCTTCACCAGCACCATTCTGGGCTATTTGGACGGCGGGCAGTTTTACCTAACGGGCTTTCCTGGGTGGGTAACCAATATTTAGCACACCGACCAAGAAACTGCCAACTTTCTCACATAAAGGACCGTGGTCGTCAGCGGGCTCGAACCCACGACCCTCCAGCGATTAGAGGTTACAGCGGTTTACAAGTCAGCGACCTTAACCACTCGACCACAGAGGCGGTCTTCTCATAGGACTACATGTATTATATTTGGTGCACAAAGAATCAGTGACTTTTGTTGGGTTTAACGTCGCACCGGCACATGAAAGGTCACATGGCGACTTTCCAGCTTTCATGGTGGAGGAAGAACCCAGGTGCCCCTCCGTGCATTATTTCAGGCACGAGCTGGCACCTGAGTAGAACCACCGACCTTCCGTAAGCTTACTGGATAGCTTCCTCACATGAAAGAATCCGACCCGTTCGGGATTCGAACCCACAGCGGTGAGGGACAAGTGGCTGCAAGTCAGTGACGTTAACCACTCAGCCACGGAGGCCCCTAAAGAATCAGTGACACAGTCGTGTTGAAGATTATAAAACAATGTTAACACAATGCTTGACCTGCATCTCGGTAAATTGCTTTAAAATGTATGGAATTTTAAAATAATAGAACATGTCAAAGAACAGAAACTTTTAATTGCATTGACATACCTTGTCACTTTATCAAAATATGTGTAATCAGCAATAATATTTATGTAGCACACCAGCCAAACTAACGTTCAAAGGTGCATCATTAAATGAGTGGAAGTGAGAAATGCACATCACAAATTATTGGCTATTCTAATAGTTGAAACTCTATTATAGTTATACATGTATAGTCATACCTTGACATCAACGGTATTTTAACGTACTAGCGCATTCATGTATCATAACCAAACAAAAAACAAACGTCACCGTTCATAATCCATGTAATGTCACTGAAGTGAGTCCATGTATGAGAACGAATCCCTGATAATCCCACTGACAGCAGTTTCAGTCTTATCCGATGGCGAGGTGGCAGTCGGTACAGCAACTGAGGTGGGTGGATTCTGTGGGGTACTCGGCATGCACGGTTGTAGAGTTGTGAGAGTCGGCTCGTGTTGCATCTGAGCCTGTACCCAACTGGTATTCATGGAGTTCCATACGGATGTGGTTTCCACGTTTGTTGGCCAGTTCTGGGGTGGTGGCTGCCACTGTGCACACTGGGAGGACTGCTGGGTATGTTGAGTTTTAATCTTGTCGTTAAGCTCTAAGTACTTATAAAGTAACTGGCTCTGTTCCTGTTGGAACTGTCTCCACAAACTTGGATCCAGGTCAGCCATTACTGCATTAGCCCAATCTCCAAATGTAGCCCGTTCGCTGACAGGCGCAGCCGGTTTGACCGTCTGGAGTAGTTTCTCCTGTAGTTGTAAGGACTGGCGGCCCCTCTCGTCCAAGGCGCTTAGTAACTTCTCCTCCTCCGCAGTAAACTGGGACGACGAACGCTTTGGTCTGGCCTTGATGCCGGCAGACTCACCAGGGTCGTCGAGAGTTGACGTAGACTCTGTCAAAGACCTTCGCTGCGGAAGGTCATCTGTGTCCACAGACTCACTATCGTCGGTATCGTCTTGTGACTGCCCTGCCAGCTTCGTCTTCAACTGCAGTGAGCAAAGATAAACATTTTGGGGATAAGGGTCAACTGGCCATATGAAAAGTTATGTTGGAACTAGTAAAATAGGACATAATACCGATAAACGGAGGAAAAGAGATATCATTAAATTGCAATATTAGATAAGGTCAAACTGCTGTCTGTAGGCATTCCATACATTGTCCATTAGTGAAATAATTCTTAAAATGACTTGAAGAGTTATTTATTTATGTCTGCTGATGAAACTTGTTGTAGAAAAGCTATATTCCAAGTTTCATTGTTGTAGCATATACACTTTTTTGTTAATGGCATTGTAATAAAAGTGGGACGGGACGGACGGGACAAGTTATTGTGTGACATGACGGACCTAATTCCTATGTAACCCCCTTCTGGGGTATAATAAACTTAAAATATGAAAATTGATCTTACGCTGACTATGGTTCTTGACTGGACTTCATGAATATGTGGTTTCAGGAACTCAAACTTGGTCAGGATCCACTGGTCACGATCCGTTCGGTCACCTGTTCCAGCGCCAGACTTCGGCTTAGTCAGCTTTCCAAACCTTGTACGAATTGACCTGTACCATACAATAAGCATACTGACGTCTTTCCCAAGAACTTGTGCCTGTTCGGCCCAGAGAGCGTCCTTCTTGCCTTTATCCTTGTAGGTGGATAGCTTTTTGTTGTAAATTTGCGGGTTTTCTCTCAACCACTCGACCATGGATTCTTCATCTTCAGCTGTGAGGTCACTTCTCATCATCAACCTGGACTTTTTGGCCTTTAAAGAACTGTAACACTGTTCACCACTGGTAGATTGAGTGTCCGACTCGGAGACTTGGTCTGATAGCGGTGCCGCTGTTTCAACAGACTGTGGACCACTAGAAGACTGTTTGTATGCATATCCGCCAGTGGATGAAGCCGCGATTTCTACACACTGTGAACCACTACCAAACTGCATATCTGAAGCGGCGACTGGGTCAACTTGTAGCACTTTAGAGACCCTCGCTCTTTTGCCTCGTCCGCCTCTCATCTTTGGAATAATATGGATGATTTAACTTAATACTAATTAAATATACGTCTTCACTCGTAGAAGGTCAGACTCAGAATGAAATTTACTGGTAAAAAGTATTGTTTTTATAGACGTAGCAAGAACGTAGTAGGGTCGTAGTACAGTCGCAGGAAAGTCGCCGGACAAACGCAATAGTCGTCGTAGAGTCGCCGTAAGGACGCAGAGAACATAGCACAGTCGCAGCTGGGTCGCCGATGATCGCCGTGGGGTCGCCTTGGGGACGCAATACAGTCGCAGTGGAAACGCCATGGACGTAGAAGGGTCGTATTGAAGACATAGAGAAAACGTACTGAACACAAGACTGCAGAGCCCCGGACCGTCTGCGAGAGAAATTTGGAAATGTTGAAAGAAAACCAACGATTTTCGAAAGAAAAATGCTATTTTACTAGTTTTCAGGTCGCAGTAAGGTCGTGGTTTATGTGTGAGGGCAGCATAATAAATTACCGAATTTGTCTTTTGATAGGTTTTTGTAATTTGATTTTGCATGCACCACTTTCTTTGTAAGTTGCGTTTGTCTGGTAGTTATCCCCTACTGTTTATGAACTAATTTGTAAAAGTATATGTCTGTAGTATAAGATAATATTTATGTTCCATAGCCAGTAAGGATCTCAAACGGAAACAACTTGAAAAGCACCCTCTCAATCTAATAAGTATTTTAGTGAGGAAAATGTGCGGTGACGTAAACGCTACTTATCTCATACTTATCTCAAGGACATACTTTATAAGCTGCTGACCTTTTACAAACAATATGTCAAACCACAGTTGTCTATCTTATAGTAAGTAACCTATTAATATTCAGTGCTTGTGCTAATCTAAATTGCATATCAACCTGATTTCTGCAAAATGGAAGTTAAAATATGCAGATCGAGCTAATTGGTTTTAGGAAGGAAGTGACGGAAATATTACAATTTTCTATGGCCTAGTTTCTTTAGTGACGACTCGTTGTTATTATGTTGTCTTGTGGTTTTTGTTTTTTGTTTGTTTGTTATTAACATTCTGAACACAACGATTTAAAGCCATAATATGCAACAATATCAACATCATATGTGAGTGGTCCTTGGTGTAGAATACACGACAATATCCTACATTATTTATAGAGATACAGAGACTATTGCTGCCATGTTTTTATCATTCAATTCTGCGTCTATAAAAGACTGTCTCTATATCATATTCAGTTCTCGAGGGTATATCATACACGTTATTTTTCTCAAGAAATTATTTATGATGAAACTGCGCGGAAGGTGTCTGCTAATACAATAAGGACAATCGTTTTCACGTACATATGACGCCTAAACAGGAAAAAAATGATTTTGGTTAATCTCGGGTGTTACAAACATAAAGCAACACTAGAGGTCAAAACCACCTCTCCTGTAGAGATTCATAGACTCCAGTAATCGAACGCAGGGGTACACGGTGACTGTGTGAACTTCCATATTGAGATATTCCAAACCACCTCTCCTGTAGAGATTCATAGACTCCAGTAATCGAACGCAGGGGTACACGGTGACTGTGTGAACTTTCATATTAAGATATTCATAATTCAGACTGCAATTGTGATAAGGCAACATCTCAGCTTTAAAGGGCAAAAGATTCACTGTAGCTGGGTGTTAAAAATAGTTTGAAAAATATTCAAGAAGAAAGCATTGAAAATGGCTATGGCCAACGTTTTCAAAAGCCATTTGTCATTCTGTTTAATGAAAAATAGAACGAAAACAATGTTACCTTCTTGGTGCTGAATTAAGGAGCATGTTATATGTGTGAAAACATGTTTTTCTTTAGAACATACGTAAGGTTTTGTTACAAAAGCAATTTGTTTAACTAGATAAACTAATGTCAAAAGAGGCAATTAGAGAAAGGTGCCTGTAACTTGTTTTACTTTATCTTTAATGCTAATCTTATAAACAAATCGATCTATATACCTATTTTCTCGTTGGTTTTCATCAAATCACTCGGAATAAGTAAACGTGTTCCGGCAAGTTTTTGCATTCGCTTACTTTTAACATGTATCGGTTCTTTTTTCCTGGAGCTACAGCATATATTTAGGTTATGCCATAATTTACATGAAACTTTTGGTTTGTTCACGAACACCGTTTTCGAGTGTAACGAAGCAACATGTACAAACTAAACTAGTATTGTGAATATGTAGTGCTTTGAATAAGACATTATGATGTCTGTGGAAGTTTTTATCTCCAATTTCGCATATTTAATATATTTAATTCGGCATATGACAGTGCCGGGGGGAGGGGGTGACAAAGCTAATTTCAAATCGCCGGTCATATTAAACCGAGCCGGCCGCATAACTTATAATGTTTTATCCCTTTTTCATAAAATTGATGACTTGTTGAACAATGCATACGTCCCATTCATTTGCGTGGGGGCAAGTTATTATTCGGGATTACGTAGGATTACTCGCGGCTTAGACAATCGAAATTGATGCTGATTTATTAATGCCAGTAATTCTGTCAGGACATTTTGAAAGGGAAAAAACAACAGCAGTATGCCATTCCGCATTCTTGTCCATATAATATACAAGTTTACTCCAATATTTTGGTTTGTTTTAAAGATATTACTGGTAACATTACTTACTATATACAGTAGTTGAATACGAAGTTATAAAATGAGAGGCAGATTTTATTTATTTAATTGTTAATCATTATGACTGAAACTTTAGTACTGCCCGACTTTTTGTTTTTGTGACCTTGTGACTGTCCCCTGTTTTTATTCGGTGTTCTGCTATGTTTCTTACCAGTGGTCTAATGAAGCTGGATTTGCTTGAGGCAACGTTGAATGTGTGTTGCCCTTCCTTATGTTTTTTTTTTTTCGTTCTCATTTTGTTGAATTTAACTTTTCGTTGTGTGGCTAAATATTAAGTCACTAGTAGCCGATTTTTTTTTGCATACTTATAGTAATTAAAGATTATAAGCGGTGCACACCTAGTATACGTTGCATTTGAAAGGTAACGCTGTATGTACACTCAAGCTCAAATCTGACCGCCGAATGTCTAATAAGTTGAGACAAACATGTACATATATGTTATATACCGAAAACCAATGAGTTATTTAGTTCTTGAAAAACTGTTTGAAATATCTGAGGTGAAGACATACTTGTTTTGTCGCTTTTTTCATAGATATTTAGGGTGTTTTTTTTGCATTGAGAGATATTTATAATAATATTCCACTCAGACAGATAAAAGCTCTTTTATGTGCGACATGTAATGTATTTATATTATCAAACTGACAGTTCACACAGACACACGACTTCAGGCTCATTTAGTTTGACATTATAAACATCATTGAAAGGTCATATGAAATGGGATCTACATGATGACAATTAGTACTTAGTCTACAATAATATTTGAAATGTAGGTTTTATACATAGGGCAAAGTGATAATCAAAACAGTGACCCAAACCTTAAATGTTAAAATGTTATGAAAAATATATGACAAGGACTAGAATGTTTAAGCATTTTAAGGTACATGTATTAAATTGTGCAACAAATTGATTTGATTTTACTTATAAGTCTATATATAGAAGCAATTTTCTACTAGTTTAATGGACTCGTATTTATATTGAAATCTAGTTATTTTTAATGTACAATTTATTATTTGAATGGGGGGGGGGGAAGTTGGCACGCTATTATTATGACTTAAATGACAATACTTTTCTGGTTGATCCTGTTAAAAAAAGTTAACACAATTTAGGTCATATGACACCGAAACAGGCTAAGCTCGGGTGCTGGAAAGAATCTATTAATTCGAACCCATTTAGTCGCCTCTTACGATCACGCAGGGATAAACGGTGACTGAAATTCTGATGTCTCAACCCGCTGGCAATCCCTCAGCCACAAGGGGTAAACGAAATAAATATCATTTATAAATGTTCACGATTTTTATAAAAAAGTGGCGGTCTACAAACGAGATATATAGAATATTAAAAAGGTCATATTCTGGAAATAAAAATGTCTTATCTTCAGAAATAATTGATTGGCATGATATTTAATGCTTTCATATTCTACGAGCGTTGCCAATTTTATCAATAACCACGTAGTATATCTCGACCTATTTTTACTATTTTAGTTCCCCTCATAAATATAACGTCCATTTTCTATATTGCTCTAATTTGCCACACATATTCCTCTTCAAGCATTTATTGATCATGAGTGCAGATAGAAAAACTCATCGACATTATAACGCATTAACTTTAATTGACAGTGCACGAGCATTTTGGCACGGTACTGACATTGATGGGGATTAGTCGAGCAGTTAATATCTACACGTTTGTCATGCCGCGCATAGATGGCGCTGATTTGTGGCAATTGCCTTCTTAAATGATAAATATTTCGGTGATGCAGTTTTTAAGTGACGCCTGTTGCTTTTTTTTTTTTTTTTTGCTCTTTTATTTTTGTCCTGAATGTCAAAAGAATAATCTTATTACCTATGTTATCTTATTTACCTATTACAGAACAACTTCAGTGAGGTTAGACCCCTAGTGAGACAAAGAATTGATTGCTGAATAGAATTGCCCATTGAAGGTTTAATTTATTATGAAGCCTTATTTTTTGGGAAAAAATACGATATTGTTGGCCGCTCTGCAGAGGTTGTATTGTATTGTTTATTGAAGGCATTCTGTGTACCATCTTCAATTAACTAGAGTATAATTCACATGTAACCCGCTCAACCAAAATTATTTTTATGACAAATCTGGGACTTGTAAAAGTGACAATTCATTTAGCGTACTCCGTATAATTTGTTTATCATTGGGACTATAGCAATAAAACTCCAGATGGAAACTGTCCGTTATGTCCAAATAATTAGCAAGTTATTGAAAAACGTTTACTCTTCTTTTATCTCTAATTGTTAAAAGTTTAATTCAAAGCGGAAGGTTAAATGGTGTTAAATGTATTAAATTGTTAATCTGATTTAACTTTTAAAACGATTCTGTTGTAAAAAATATCCGCCTAGTTTCATTTTTAAAGTTCAATCTTCAAATCGTTTACCACTTGAGTTCACAAATTAAATTTGTGACATTTTACATAAAACATGCAAGTTCAAATAAAATAGTTCATTTAGACTTGAAGTCCAGTTATTGACTCTATTTATCACAAGATTTATATTTAAAATATTAAAAACTACATTTTTACAATATATTAGACTAAGTCTTAATAAAAGATATTATTTTCAATGACTTCTGAATCAAATACTTGAGACATTTCAAGGGGTGATGTTTGGTAATTCGTTATTTGTATTTCTAGCGGTAAATCGGTAATCAAAATAGAAATGTATAATAGCGTTCTATCATGATGTATAAAAAATGTAAATGATGTCCAGGGAGTTTAAGCATTTAAATAATTTTCATACAGTATAGAATAGACAAAAATATACATTTGCTTTCGTTTGTCGTGCATTCTAATAAGCAAATGATCTGCATGACTTCCATTAATAGTGCAGTATTTTTCACCATATCTCTACTGCGTTACTACCGCATATTTGCTTATATTGACCTCTTGTTTGGTTATTTGCGTGGAATGCAAATGCTGTTTGCAATGTGTAAATTATTATTTTGTTCACTTCACAATAGTTTGCATTTTTAAAATTTCCCAGTACAATAGCATGAATCTGATGCATGCTGGTTTAAAGTGCATTGTAATTAATAAAGTATATCACTGGGAGGATTATTAATTATTTATTATGTTAAAAGGATAACACCGTCAAATGGAATGCGGTTAATGTGCATGTTTTGGGAATTAAATACGGCTGTCACAAACGTGGTAATGTTTTACCATGAATTTCTCTTAAAGGTAGACTAGACTTAGTATCGACCATTTCTTACTTTGACTAAGTGTATGTATTTTTAAACATTTTGAATTTTATATTAATGATGAAATGAAGTCAGCGTGCTAAGCCTAAAAGAAAGAGCATCAGATTTGTAATTTCTTTCCTCAACCATGTAAACTTTGATATCGAACATTGAGTTTATAACTGCTGATTCCGACATCATGTCAAAAGTCAATAATTACTGGTTAGTTATCCAGGAAGCTGGCAAGGTGAACCGAACGTCAAAATATGACCAAACTGTGTTAACATCAACAAACAATTTTATTATTCTGATATATTAGCTTCCATTAAACTGCTGTCCCATTAAACTACTGTCTTTAAGTTGGTTAGTGTCAATAATATCTAATGGTCTTATTTACAATGTCAATATTACTTAATACCAGATAGCCAAGTAGTTTATAATCATAGTAACAACTCTGATGCTAAAACAAATATCGCTAACACCGACCATATGTTTGGAGGTCAATATCATAACGAGAGGGTAATGTCGGATTACTACCGGCTTTAGAAAATCTAATTTGATGAAGAGTTGTCAATTGCAGTATCATTTGGTTTAATACGTTTATCGAAAATCTTTACCCTATAGTCCCTTTGTTTATTAAATATTCTGTATATCTTTACATAATATCTTTAAACTTATTTAACATTAATTTTTGTCCCGATCCTGTTTACAACTGGCAATCGTAGTTACTGGTTTTAGAGTTTCTTAAAAAAATACTTGAGAGAAGTACACTGAATGTGGAATTATTTGTAAAAAGTAAAAGAATCAAACTGTAAACAAAGTAGAATTTTGACTTCTATACATTTTTTTAAATTACTATAACTGTACTAATTGTCAAAAAAGCAAATGATGATAAATGATTAATGCTATTAGCCAATGAGCAACATTTTTGAAACTATAACAAGAAAAAAAATTTTAGAAATCAAAATTAAAACATTTATTAGACATAATGGGCCTTAATCTAATTTCTGTTATCGTTTGATATCTAATTGTTCTTCACTTCTTTGCGTTCAAAATTAGAATTTTATTTGTTTTATTCTAAGGTGAAATCTTGTCAAATCTTAGAACATACATATAATAAAAAAGAAAAAAATAATCGTATGTGATTTATGCTATAATTTCTTGGCTGGTTGGAAATCCATCTTATTATTTTAGCGGTGGAACACTTATTGCACGTGTTAATGGATTTATCTAAGTGTTATAGCTAGTTAAACAACAGGTATAATGATGTTATCAAAGTAAAACGATAAAAGAAATAAATCCTACACATTTAGTTAAAGAGAATGATGTCCATGTAAGAAAATTGTTTTCAGATTGACTGTGAACAATGTCGTTAAAGTTAATCTTCTATTCATATAAAACTCAGCAGTTGATTGTATTCTATAAAAGTCTGAAGTTAAGTTGTTGTTGTTTTTTACCAAGTTACTATAGTCTGATATCAAAACAAACTGATTTTTAAGCGCATTTCCAAGCATATTTAACAGATTTACGGGTGTTTTCTAAATTACATTTCCCGCAAAACTTTATTAGATTTGTCATTGAAGTCATAGTTAGATATATTCAATACAATTTAAACGTCCGATATACAATACAATACAGTACAATACAATACGATACAATACGATACGATACGATACGATAAGATAAGATACGGTACGATACGATAAGATACGATACAATACAGTTTATTTGCTTTAAAGACTGTAGAACCTTTCTATCATAATAGACCGTCTCCGTTGTCGAGGGATTAGAGTCGATGACTTCTTATCCAGTTACCTCTCTGGCGTGGGTTCGATCCCCGGGAGATGCTTTGGTAGTTTAGCACGGAGGATGGTAGTCTAGTACTGGTGTAACTCTCCGGGAACGATGGTTAGGAAACTACCCGCCTATATGACTGAAATACTGTTGGAAAAAGGCGTAAAATGAAACAATCAAACAAACAAACAAATCTATTATAATACAATGAAAAGCAACAATTAAAAAATGTTATTAAATTTGAGTTAGCAGTAGGATGTGTGTTTAAATACCCATATTATGGAACATGATATATTAGTTTTTGACAACACGCTAAAAGTTAGACGATTAAAGGAAAACGTTTATTGTTTTTAAAATGCAGAGTGTATCATTCTTGATAGATTCTGTATAAATTATGATAATAATACTTTTATCAGTTAACAACGGATGTCAGACATGTAGTTCTATACAGATAGGCAATGATTCGACGGCAGCTGCAATGATATCTATGTAATAGTAAAAGAATCAAATAGTTATGATAGCAATATTTGATAATGAGCGAGCGGTGTTTATAACTGCTACAAATCACATCATTACTACACCAAACGTTTACATTGATTTGCCTGTCATTAACCCATTCAAACATGATTAATGAATAATCATTAACACATTAGCCTTAATTGCTATTACCGATAGAACTGTACATTGCATGATGCTGCTTTTATTGAGTCCATCACCACTTTAACCATTTCTTTATAGTCTACCATAGATACAATCACATGGATAAAATTGATTGGTTAAAACAAATTTAACTTTCATTCTAAAACGCTTCATAATATTGCTCAAATAGACAGGGCAGCTATTTTTATACGGTATGAAAAAGGAATACATACATGCCAATTAAATGCCGTAAAATTGGATTACATTAAACAAAATGTAATATAACATATTCGGCTCGTAATTGAAATAATGCATGTAAAGCCACCTATAGCTAATAACTTCCACAGCCAGTAGTTCTCAGCGCTAGACAATATATCATTTTGTTAAATTGAACACGATGTTACTTATGGAATACATGAATTACACGCCGTTAAGTCATATGATGTCAAAGAAACAGTTGACGATTAATAGGAAAGCGGAACCGTAAATGCGTTGAAATCCATGTAAAGGAGCCTTGAAAAAGACGCGAAATGTCGTCGTGGTCATTAACGTTTGACTTGCACCGTGGTTCGAATGGTTTTCATATATATTTAGAAATCATTTACGTTTGTGAGGATACAGCTTAATGAAATAAATGTCCGTGTTAATATAAACATTACAGCCCACAACTGAAGCTGCCATTTTCTCACATATGAACTAATGTACAGACTATGTTTATTGCCAGGATGAAATTCATTTTGTGTGTCAGTCAATGGTTAAATCGCTTGATTCTCCCTCTAAACATATGCTTTTGGCACCGATATATCCATTTTCTTTCATCAGTGTGACAGTTAATACGTTTTCTGTGATGCTATCTCAATTCTATCTGATCATTGCTGACAATTTATAACTTGAAATATGTTTTACACATCTATGTTCCTTATTCATCCACTATTTTGCTTACAAAAGCATTTATATGGAACAGTTGATCAAAACAACATGTTTGTGAATACAAGTTATTCAAATGTTGCCGTATTCATATAGTAATCAGAATCTCTAACTGACACGAAACATGTATATTCCAAAATAATGGAATATATTCTCTTTGCTTCTTTTCTACAAATAGCGGGACCTTTGTGTTCGTATGAATTGTCACTGACCCTGACCTGATATTTTGTGCCCATCATAAACACGGATCTCATGCCTGAAATGATTCACGCGTGATCACCTTGAAGTCATCATCCTTCAAAAATTAATATACGGCGTTTGAATTGACTATAAACTGACAGATAAGTGCTATATGTACAGTTGCATTGTACTATTTTTAGCCCTATTTATTTATTTTTTTAAATGCGTCCTTATTTTGATTATGTCGGTTTTGATTATAATGAAAATACATGTATGTATTTCATTTTTCATATCCAAGAATATGTACATGTGATGAAAATCTGCATTGTTTATGGTTACTACATATTTGTATGATTTTGACATTATATGATTATTAACAATCGTTTGATGTCAAATCATTGATGCATAAATATGAGTACAAACATTAAGTTTCGGTAGTGAGTTCATGTCATTAAATCATTTACGCATACATATTTCCGTTGTATAAATATGTATATTGCACACCTTTACAGTCAAATTAATGTCCAAGTAGCAAAGATTTAATAAATTATCGTAGCTAGAAATTTATATAGCTCAAAGCTAGTCCATATATCTCCGTATAAATGAGGCGGACATTGAAATATGTCCACATGTCCTTCTATTTCTTATATGATTTATTTTTCTCTTTACAGATTGTTGGATAATACTACTGAAATAAAGTGTTTTAGGAATTAATATAAATGGAGTATTTCTACGCATAACAATAAGGTAAGCAATATCTTTAGATAAAATGCTTTTGGTAAAATACTACTACGGTGTCCCGTTAGAGCCACCGCGAAACACAGATAACCCGAAAGAACGAGACGGCGAGGGTCGAAATTTTCACTATCGTACTTTTGACTTTTCATTATCGTTACTTCGGATTTTTATCATCGTAATAACGTTTTTTTTGTTGTTTTTTCGAGATAAGTCTGTGAATCAGGATGATCATAAACTGTCTGTAACTGTTTATTTAAGCAATTTTGTATAATATACAATACAATTTAACAAAGGAAAATATTTTATCTAAATGATTACATTTTGAATATCCCGCGCAGTTTTTTTTTTTTTTTTTTTTTTTCATTCTTTTCATAAGCCCTAGTATTTTTTCTTCTTTTTTCAAAGGAAAGTTATAAACCATTCCTTCTGGTGTTTTTGTATTGATATACGAATTCATGTAGTTATTAATGTGTGTTATTTTCTGCGCCTTTAGAATTCTGTAGTATTTCAGTATTTCGATACACTTAAACCAATTGTCAGTCAAACAGCATGGGGTAACTCATTTTGTATTCTCAAACAAAATAAGCTTCTAGGGAGAATTAAGCCGTGTCCTTCTTGTTGACAAGTGTGAGATTAGCACGTGATTAGCACGTGATTCAAGCATGCAAGATTGAAAGATTTGGCTTTTAAAATCGCGTTCTTGTTAATGCACTGAGAGCAAACGGGCGACAGAATTTAATTGAACGCAACCTTGTCATTTTTGGTCATCTATAATTGGCATGAAAGATTTTAAATGAGCATATTTTAAGCGGTCGAAATTAGCGTCCTTGACGACTCATTGGCTAAGTTTTGTCACGTGACATGGCAGCAGCAGACATGAACCTGTAATGCCCGTGTTGCAACCATCATAATATTACATGTATACTGATAATAATCTATTGGTTTTCTGCCATCACCAGTATTATTGCTTTTGGGAGGGAAATTAATAGTGATTACATTTTATTTATTCATAAAATGGTGCTTCTGGGTAATCGATGGTATATTTTATATTAATATTATTTCCCAAATGTAATTCTAGAATAATTATTTAACCAGAATTTTTCAGAATATAATTATGTTTCGTATTTCTTGTGGGGAATTTTTACATGTTTCCAATACAATATAATAATAATAATAATAATAAAACTACAATATATCAAAAAGAAAAAAAGTGCTACGTTTACATAATTTTATAAACAGGAGAAAAAAAACGGTTAACACCCGCTCAAGGAAATTCATTTATTGTTTGTTTTGAGTTGGTTTTTTTTGTGTTGATATTGTTTCAAAACATATCCTTTCCTATTTTTTTTGTTTAAAATGCAATTTGGAATAATAGTCAAAAGTTCTATGAAAATTGACTTATTACCAGAAACCAAGAGAACCAGATGTTGATTTTTTCCGCTATCTTGTATTAATATAGCGCCGCAGATTGTGCAAATAAAGCCGAAAACTAAACAAATAATTGCACAGGGCTGTTATATTTAATGTCAAGATTACATTGGATTACCGAACAACAACAGGTAATTAAATAGGATGCTGACTTGTCAATTACTGTAACATTTTGACCTTTACTTAATGGGCTATTCTCCCATATTTGTTTAAAGCAAGCATGCCGAACAAGGTGACTAGAAAGTGTATAATATAACAGAAGATTTATATTTAAGTATATCTACAATGGGAAAGTGATACATGTACATGTAAGTTTTAAAGCAGACGATACTGTCAGCGAATAAAAATGTCATATGAGCAACTTTAAAGCATACAATTAACTAAGATTGCAATTAGTTGCATCTATGCATCTATGAACATATGAATATTTGAATAAATATTTTAAAACAATCATGCTTTACTGTAGCATATTCATCATAAATACAAAAAAAGACAATTTTTACAAAAGTTACATGTTAAAATTTCAGCCATTAAGCAATGATCACAAATCGTTTTAAGAAATAGACTTACACATGCCTTTAGATTTTTACACCGCTTTAAATCAATGTGATCTAGTATACAGTAAGTGCCAATGTACTTTAAAACGTTCATTTATAATGATGAAAGTACATTAAAATGTTGTTAATTCCTTAAAATAATGATTATTTAGTTACCTTTTTGTAAACAATTTAATCTCCTGCCCAAATACTTACACACCCTTTGAAGTGCTGGAGTTATCGCCATTTTGTTTTTAATTTGACTTAAAACATCAACAAAACACGTCTTTAGCTAGCCTGTGCTCTAAATTGATGTAATAATTTTCATTTGTCTTTAAAATATAATGATTGAAGATCTTAACAAAAAAAGTGTTTCAGTGTTTTTATTGTTAAATGTTCAGGATTTTTTGTCCACAAACCAGAAATTGCAAATAATATTTTTATATCGCCTCTGCGCTTTCTTCTTAAGCAAATGCGATACATTTTGAATGATTGGTATGCTAGAAATGCAATGTTTTAATGTGTAACGAGTGTGCCCCAAAGGATTGATCAATGCGTTTAAAACACTAAGAAACACATATTTTTGTATGCGATTATGACGATCATAAAATGTTGACGATATTGCTTAAATATCTAAATATAGCTCTCTTAAGGAGCTGTCTAGTCGCTCAATTAGACGCTAGCAGTTTTGATAAGTGTTGGATAGAAGTGTTAGGTAATGAGGCATTATACAATACCTTGTGTCTGAAGGAAGAAAGAAAGAAAGAAAGAAAATAAGAAAGAAAGAAAGAAAAACAAAGATAGATAGAAAGAAAAAACAAAGAGAAAAAGAAAGAAAGAAAGAAGAGAGAAAGAAAGAAAGAGAGAAAGAAAGGAATAAAGAAAGAAAGAAGAGAAAGAAATTCCGCACACAGAAACTTAATATAAGAAATTGTAATTGAAATAAATAGATCGCCAAGACGTGGCGTAATTTATCTATTATGTTCGTTTGATACTTCTGTACTTCAAACATTGACTACAATAAAAACTTAACAAAAAAGAAAAAAAGGTCATAAGTGTAGGAGTACGGTCGTTAAAGTGTCGTAAAGTAACTTACAATTTTGGAGCTTTGTTATTCAGCCACCTCTTATAAAGATGATGTAGCAAGCTGCTCTGTAAATAAACGATGTTATTCTATGATTTTATTGTTCGCCTGTTTGTGTGGTAAACCTCATTCAAGGAGTGCGATAATAAAGGGCGAAAAAGAGAACCTTGCTTGTTTTTTTCATTTAACCGCTACAGAATCCCAATTCGATAAACTTGCAATCAAAAAATTGACTTTTTAGTGTTACAAATGTTTTGATACCATTATAATTGTTGTCAATTTTAACACTACTTTAACTCGACAATTGATTTAGAATTATGATTAAAAGTTCTTTACAAAGTTTATACTAAAATGTAATAAAGGCAGTATATGATTAAAGTAAAAAAAAACTTCATGAAATCTAAAAAAGAGAAACAGAGCTTTTAACTTTGTTGTTTGTTTATTTATTTATTTAGGTGTTGGTCAAATTCAGTGTGAAGTTTATCTATCGTGTGTATTGAACGATTGAACACAGCGTACTCGAGTTACTGCCTATTTTCACAAATTGGGTTCATTTTGACACAATATCATTAAATCATGTGTGATGTTGAAAAGTATTTGAATATACATTTCTTCTTTGCTTTTTTATGTCAAATTCAGTGTGAAGTTTGTCTATTGTGTGCATTAAATGCAGCGTACATAAGTTGCCGCCAATTGAAACACAATATTTTCATTAAATTCAAATTGACATACAGTCATTAAATCAGGCGTTTTGATAAACTGTAAGTTTGAAAACAATTTAAATCATGATTTTTTCTCGTGTATGAACTGTTCCGTGGAATTCATACATGTCAATTAACAGACGTTTTAAAATGTTATTTAAAGGCATACAAGAAAAGCATTGATGCAAAGCATCAAAGGGCGACGCCAAAAGAATTTGATCCAGTTTGCACCTAAATACTTAACAAAAGATGTGTACTTTATAGCAGTACCATTTCATGTGACCTGGAGGCTAGGCCCAGTTTAAGTTGAAACTTAAACCAAAAAGAAAAGACTCTGTCTTGCCAAGATGCAAAGACAATTTATAGTCAATTAACTAATCTTACGATTTATTTTACCAGATACAAGGATACCTGAGTCATCATCATATAATCACAGGCACGAGTATCGGACCTGGGAAGAAAAAGTATGACCAGATTGATAAAAAAACTGTGTTCATCTTAAAAGTGTCAAAAACCAAAAAAAAAAAAAATGTAAATAATGACCCCCTTAAAAAATATACTATTAACTTAAAGTATATTTTTAAAGGGGGTCATTATTTACATTTTTTTGGTTTGTGACAATTTTAAGATGAACACAAGTTTTTTTATCAATCTGGTCATATTTTTTCTTCCCAGGTCTGATAATTGTGCCTGTGCATATAATAAAAGCTTATTGCTCAGGTTGCAGACATGTCATTGACATATATTAGACATAAAAGAGGACCTAAAATGAACATCAGGGGGACACCATAGGTACTCAGAGCAGTAGTAGGAGTACCAGCCACATCAACCAGCTGCTTTCAGAGATAAGACTCGAACCATGTAAGAATGTCATTACATATGGCAGATGCTTGAAGTTCCATGAAGAAGAAGAAAAGAAACTTCTTCATGTGCAGTATATGTGTGATCAAACTGTATCAAATGCTTTTTTGTAGATCTAAAAGTATCATGCAATACTGCCTTTGTCCATTTCAAATAAAATACAATCTATTAAATGAATCAAACATGTGTCAGTTGAAAAACCACTTCTAAACCTGACTTAAAACTGCCTGACCATGACTCGAACCCATGACTTTCAGAAGACCAACTGAGCTATCCGGCCGGCTAGACATTTTCTCTCTAATAATGAAATAGTTCTAAACCACAACATATTTCCCCACTCTATTGGTTTATGTCCTTGAATTTCTGATGTTTACAGAGCATAGTGAATTAAACTCATGGTTATATGCAGACACTGGATGAGAAAAACTTTCAGCTTGACCAGAACACAAACCTGTGACCCACAGAATAATGTACTGCGGCTGTAAGCGATTGAACTATCTGGCCGCTTACACATTTTCTGGCCTAAATAGTAAACAGTTCTAAACCGTGACAGATATTTAGATTTTTAAATTAACAGATAATTAATTCTTAATTAATAAATAAGAAATAAAAACCTTACATACTCATAGTCTAAATTAAAATAACAATTTATTTATTATGTATTATTATTTTTACTAAAAAGGGCTTAGACAGTAAACTATTGGTTGTGCCATTATTTATAACAGGTCAATTTGAAAGTGAACATAACTGTGCTAATACATGTACAATATCTATTTTTTGTACGGATAAAAAACTAACCTTTTTTCTATGATAAGAAATTTTATGAAGGCTGATTTGTATTTTGCATCAAGGCACTGGGCGAAAACACGAAAATGCAACAAACACACCACTTTGTGTCTGGCGCCCGGTTACTTTTTTGTACTTTGTTGGTTTTCATGTGGCAAAAATCACCCGCTATAAAATTTAGTGTACAAATTTATTCAAGGGCAAGTAACAATCTACTCTATGAAAAGTCTGTTGTCGGGTTGACTCAGGAGACCTAAGCTTGGAAATTGAGACCGGTGTCCCTCCATTACAAATAGATAAGACAGAAGCTGTCCTTTTCAATCTATGCACATGTTAGAAAAAAATTAGAATAACCATTCAAAATATGATTTTTTGAGACTTTATCAATTATATTGCTTGATCCAAGTTTCAGGACATTTTCAATCAATACATGTATTATCATTTATAACTTTAAATGAAAGTCTCATCCCTTTAATAATAATGACATAACTGTAACTCTTTAAATTCAGAAATATTATAAGTCTCATCATATCAATATACTAAGATATACATGTATGCACATAACATTAATAATTCCCAGTTTCTATTAAATAAATATGAAATCCTAACATTAACATTGGTACTAATGGATGGAATTCAAAATCTAGTAGAAACAATTCATATACAAACACATAGAAAATAATAATTTCACATAGTGATTAGAAGATGCCTCTAGCAGAATACCTATAGGTATGTACCAACTGAACAAACTAGAAAAATCTGGCCTAGGGTATATCAAGCCAGTAAAAATATATATCAATATTCACTCATCAGGGCCTCTCTGCTTTTGATGACCTTACAACTGGTAAATTTTATAAAAAACAAAAAATAGTAAGTAATACTAAAGATAGAGTAGACAGAAAAGAACAAATAATTTAGTAAACATGAGTTACTTCCCCTTAAAATAGAGAAAACCTGAAACCCAAAAGAACACCCTTAACATTAAAATGACGAAATGTTGCAGGCTCAGTCAGTTTTATTAAGCCATGCAAATTAATGGTAAAGTATTCATAAAAAAATAGATGACCATGTGACAGCAGTTATTGCAGAAAATCGGATAGCTTTCAACATCCGGATACTGGTACACTTTGTAAAAACAACCATTCTGTGCAACAGATCAACGTAATATGGATAAAATCAATAGGATAATCGTTAACAACTGTCCATTACCTATCCTTATACTCATTTGCAGGTGAACTTTCTTCTTGTAAGAAAATTTTGAAAATATATAAATGAATGAACGAACGGATACAGCATCAATGTAGACCACAACGATATTCGAAATCCGGGTTTTAGTATTGTCAATAAAACTAAGGGACAAGCTGTTAAACTGAGCCTGCAATTTCATGAAAATAATATCACAATGCACATGCTTTTTATATAAAGTTATTAAATACAAATATAACAACATATTTGTTTACTTGATTTTTACGAATCAAAATAAATCTAATTAACTCAACATGAAAATAACTGCTAATAATAACAGCTCCTTCCATTGGCAAAAATAAAAAGCATTCCATATAAGACGACGCCGCTCACCGGCGTCGCCAATAATGCCTCAGAAATCCATATTTTTTTTAATTCGTCAGAAATGTCAAACATGTGTTTAGTAATAGAAAGAGCACCGAAACACGAGGCTATCTGATTTGTACGAGGGGGCGTAGCCCCCGAGTATTAATCAGATTGCCGAGTGTTTTGGTGTTCTTTCTCTTTTGTATCATAGTCAAACATAAAATCACGTTCCCTGCTGTCACAATATGAAACCCCGGCAAAAATGAACCAATGAACGAACATCTGAATATGACATTTCTGTCTCTTTCCCTTTCTCTGCCATCACAATATGTAAACCCCAGCAAAAATGAGCCAATCAATGGGCATGCTCTGGAGTGCGGGTAACTAATACCCGCACTCCAGTTAACGCACTGTGCATGTATATGTATACGATTTAACCCTGACACATTTTCAACAGAAAGGTCTCCAAACTATGATACAAATAATGTAAATGATAATGGATTAAGAGCATGTTAAATGTTTAGCAACTGAAGAAGTAGCGCTTAACATGCAGTAATGTGTCATAAAATTAGCATCTCGTAAACAAAGTAGTATTTTGAAATTAATACAAAATACTTATTCACTGTAAGAGGGTGTCATAACTTGTCAAACACGAAAATTTTGCCCGTTTTTAGCTTAACATGACTTATCAAAGAGGCTATGTACTATTTAAACAGTTGATTTTAAACTTTACACTATGTGGTGAAAATGAATGGGAATTAAGACCTAATCAAAAGCACAGTAATTTTAGACATGTCATTTTGATTTTATCTTAATTGACCAATTTGTTGACATTTTAGATTAGTTATGCTGTATAAGGGATAGTTATCATGATAAACGTTGTTTGAATAGATTAAAGTCGTTCGAAACTTTAATTTTCAGTTTAAAGTTAAATAGGCTGTTAAAAAGAGCAAATAAATGTTGTTGGTTTTTTAAAAAAAAATGATAATTGACAAGCAACATATTACTAAACAATTCTTTAGTAAAGAAGCACATATTTCAAATATTATATAGTTTGTTATTTAATTAGCACTGTCAGTTGAATCAGTTTAATTTGTGTAAGTGTTTGTTTATTTAAAACAAAAAAGAAGGATATTTGTTCACGTTTTCAGTAAGTTATATTTTCATATTCATTTGATATTAGTATGATATTTGATATAAAGATGCATTTTATGATAATTGTATAACTGTGCTAACTAAAGGTTACAAGAAAATGCTCCGCTCATTATTACAGACCAAAGACTTTAATTGTTCAGGTAGGGGGTAAAATGTCACTGGCTTGTCGGTGATTATGTTTGTATCATTTAAATCGGCTAAAATATTGAAACTTTGATATTCTAAATTTTGAAATTGCTTTAAAAATGTGTGAGTGCTAAAATGCCCACACCAATGGTTCATTAACTGCATTTCAAAGTGAAAAAAAAAACAATATGCACGCAACATGAAAATTCGTGTTGCATATCAACGTTACAGACAAGAGCAATTTTGAGCTTATCTTTTTTGTTAATGAGAGCGTTTAATATATTACTAATCCAGCAGTTGTAAAATGGACGATGTCATTTAGAAAATGAGTCTGCGCTTTGCCCGACAACCTAAAACCCGCATGCAGTCAGACAATCTTTGATGTGTAATAACATCAAAGGAAAACGTACAGAATATGGTCCGGACTAATTGTCTTTTATTGTCCTACTTGCTATTTAGACCAGTAAAATGGTATAAACTACTCACTTTTATCACTACATTTAATTTCGTGACATTTATCTTTTTACACTTATTGGCACCTATTAAACACATTTGTGTCGCATTTAAAATCGCCCAAAATGTATCTAAATGGAAATGATCGTGTTACAGTGATAAGTTATCTACATGTAAACGGGATTAATATGTTAGAAATACGTAATTGTACGCCACTTTTATTATGTATATGTTACAATTACTAACGGAAAATACTGCATTGTTTGCTCATCATCAGTCATCGTCGTTAACAATGATGACGTCAGACTAATTTATTTATAGAAAAATGTGAACTACACAAGAAACTTAATACAGGTTTTTAATTATAATTATAAATGTATATCAACCTTTTAAAAGAATAATGTGAATGTCGACGTTCATTTATTGATATATAACTCTCCGAAGTTCTGGATGCTTGACTTTTTCTTAACCTTCACACTGAATCTTCACACCATAAATAAATTCCACATATGTATATATCTTTTCCTTGTTAAAAATGCAAATATATACCACAGAAAATATGATATTCAACAGGAATAATACACTAATTGAGAGTTGAACGAATACAAAAAAAAACTGTTTTCACATACACATATACGTGTTAAGTAAAGTAACGTAAGATTTTCGGTGTAAATTAACTAAATTACTTAATGAAATTTACCAAAAATGCTTTAATACCCTTCCATGTTAGGTGTTTGTTTAGCTTTGTCAACGTCAATACATTTGAAAAGCCGGGTTACAAAACTGTTCTTTAAATGACATGAAGTAAATATCATCTCTCATACAATGTAATAAATCCTTAGATATGACATTGTGTGATGAGAAAAGTATGAGCGTAACAGATTGTGCAAATAAATTAATAGCTCGACAAATATTGCCTACTCCAGGCCAAATTAATTTCAAAGCGACCAAGTGATGCGACCAAGTGATATATGAGTATTGATGATGTTAATAATAGTGAATTTGGTTGAGTTATACATTAGTTATATTCAGCAATAAAATAAATAAGTTTATTGAATTTGCTAGCATATTAAAGGAACTCAATCAACATAGCTTAAAACCATGAAATTTTAATTTCTTATATAGATAAACTGGGACACTTAAACAGAATGTACACAACAGATAATTATGAAATATACTCAGAAATAAAGTGAAAATCGTATGTTTTAGCCTTTCTTAGACCGATTTATGTGCTTTTCAGTTCACGATATTTTGTTCACAATTTCAATAATTATTCTGGAAAAAAGGAGTGAGTAAATGATCTGAAATTTTGCACACAATTTACTAGTCTAGACCTGCATCAAATGGAACATTATTCTCGAAAAACCTATTTCTTGACTTGTTATGTCAATAAAACACAGAAGATTCCCTTTACAAGCGTGTAGTGTCCCTTTAAAAGCGGCGTGTAATTGAGTATGTTGTATTCTTATCAACTGCAAATTGTACATTAATCTAAGAACTAAATCATAACTCAGATATATGGGTTCTTTTGAAAGAACCACAGAGATAATGATTTCAATTAGCGCAATTAGTTTACTATATCATGCGTATGTAACCTTGCTTGTCCTTTCTTGCTATGTTTGTTATCAGAAGTCAGAAGGCTATGTTTTAAACAATTATTATCTTATAGCAGGAGCCGTTATCGCCTATTCTATCCAGGACAACTTTATTATTATTTACAGTCCAACATTGCAGATACAAAATTTACCGCTTCGTTTAATTTGCACTAGAAGACAGATGTTCCGTTAATCAGCACACACTTGGCGGAATCAGATGCATTTTATAGCACGTGCGTGTTATAATAGACCTTTGTTCCAAACGTCATAAAACATTTTTATTTCGTTGCTGGACTTTTGTTGGACCGTATCATCAAACAAAATATAATGGATTATATCACCTTGATAATTTAATTCCCAAAGCATTCCCGTTTGCAGCACATAAAATGTCTGTACGTTTAGGTATATTTTTCTGGTCAATATTTGAGAGCAAGAACAACCATTGTGTCAAAGCTGAAAAAGAAACTTGAAATCATACGTGCAATGTCATGCAATTTTTATCTTCATGAACTTTAATTAATAAGCGTATGTAGGCGAGTTTCAAACTCCAGCTTATACAGTTATTCTACCGAGTAAAACCGTTGAAATAGTGCATATATTATTAAGTGATTTATTATAGTATAACACCAATATTGTATCATAGTTTGGGGACTTTTCTGTTGAAAATGTGTCAGAGTTAAATCGTATACATATACATGTACAGTGCGTTAACTGGAGTGCAGGTATTAGTTACCCGCACTCCAGAGCGTGCCCATTGATTGGTTCATTTTTGCTGGGGTTTACATATTGTGACGGAAGAGAAAGGGAAAGCGACAGAAATATCATATTCAGATGCTCGTTCATTGGTTACTTTTTCCCGGGGTTTCATATTGTGACAGCAGGGAACGTGTTTTTATGTTTGACTATGATACAAAAGAGAAAGAACACCAAAACACTCGGCAATCTGATTTATACTCGGGGGCTACGCCCCCTCGTACAAATCAGATAGCCTCGTGTTTCGGTGCTCTTTCTATTACTTATTTAGTCGAAATATTTAGAAAATACTCTAATCATTAAAATAGATAATACCCTAGTTTGCATAATATATTCAAAGGTTCATCTAGATTAGGAAACTAGCATTTTTTAAACTATGTTTTTATTTATTATCTTGTTCGCAAATTTGATTATTTGAAGATTTAGCTTACTCATTAAAAGGTGTGTCCATTTTAAATGACTGAAGTTATATAATATTATCATATTTCTTTTCATTGTGTTTTTGTCGATTTTATTGCTAATGTTTAACGCAATTTTAAAAAGTAACTGTTATGTGAACACGATAACTTTAAATGATGGACCGGTGCCAAGAAAATATCAACTTGGAATTGAACATGTGTCTAATGTTAAGACAGCGACAAAATAGTAATATCTAAAGGCATTTTATTTGTAAAAGTCCGCCTTTATTTGACCAGAAAATAATTAAAATATTCGGATATTAGATTGATAATCGCACCCACAATGATAACAGAAATAAACACCCATTTGGATGATTTGCTGTTGTTAAACACCGTCTGTTATCATTGTCTATCTAATATAAGATAACACCTTTCCAGGCTGATATTCGAAGAGCAGAAGCATCAAACGATTTTATAATTGAAACTGCCACCTACAAAATGCATACTGATTCCCGGTGGCTTTTATTTGCAACCTGGTTCAACATTTATTGCCAGTTTACGGCACCTGTGAAACAACCATAATCATTAATCCCATTCTGTATCGACATCAAATACCTTCGCGAGAAGACCATTTGTTTCTTAATTATGACTCTCACACAATAAAATATTTGTTGAAAGCATTCATTATCAAATTGTTTTTGAAGGTCACTAAAGTTTGTATCAGCTGCTATTTTGGCTCCACTAAAAGAAGAAATCTGTTGTGAAACTTTTTTTGTATGATTTTACATCGTAATGACTTTTCATTGCCATAACTTACGTTGTTTAAAATATGTGTTCAGTTTTGTGAAAAAATCCATTTTTTCAGCATTTATGTTGTAATAGATACGCTGCAGCTGACGAGTTTAAACATAAATTTGTATATTTTTAGTGACCCTTAGTCTAATGTTCCCTTATACATGTATTACATAAACGTAATCATTGCAAATTCCGCCACCAAGACGTTACAGTTTGTTATACATCATAGAAACAACATCAAAGCTTGTTGTAATTACTGAAAAACAAACTCTGAATTGCTTTGCAAGACCACACCACAGGCATTCGAAATACAATACCAACATACAGTATTCTCTTACACAACATTCAACAGAAACTTTGTGTTAATGAGTGTTGAGAAGGAACAGAGTGTCATTAGCATCATCTAGTGAAGCTTTAGAGATATTCAATACTCTCTAAGGAGACAACTGTTGCATTGTTCCCAAAGCTAACTTGTTAGATTTTACAAATTTACAAATTCAGAAGTTGCCTAACCATTTCATTTGAATGTCTCATACTTTGAAGTATCATAGTTCTGTCTTTTTGTCAGCCAGTTTGGAGTTTATGCAAAAGCGATGTTCACAAGATACAATGCAGACATACAAAGTAACACCGATCGTTTTAAATAGAATACTCAGTTGAATTAATATATTCAGTAGAGACTTTTACATATCTTAAATCTGATACCCCTCATTTTATCGAGAAAGTAAACCATATAAGTACTAGTTACCCGAATGTAGATTGTGTCCAGGGGCGACACCGGCTTGTAATATGTTTCGGGCATATAAAGCGAAATATCAATGCTATTGTCATTAAACTTTCAAAAACTTTTTTGTCAGTTATACGCATCTTCGTATACGACCCCCCAATTCGTATGTTTTAATAACGCGTATTACAACTTTCCTACGTTATAAGTATATAAGGCAGTGTGTTAGAGTTTCAAACATTACAACAAAGTTGTGTAATAGAAATAAATTCATTTGATGCAATATATATCATTTTAAGTAGCGTTTGTTAACTTGAAGGGACTAATTTAAGGGCGTATCAAACTAATGTGTATATTTTCATTCTGTGGTCTGCATTTAAAATTAATGAAACATTTAATAATGACGATGGAATTATTTTTCAAGAGAATAGTGACAGGGCGTGTGTCTGGGGAAATACCATACAAGTGGAAATAATGAGATAGTAGCGTTCCCTTTGGGGCAGTAGGCGTGGTAGATACAGTCGGTGAGATTGAAATGTTTGATATGGATTTATCGTGTGCACTTATAATATGATCAATGATATTTATACATGTATTGTAATGATTCATTTTTTACGAACATTTTGTATATAAATGTTGGCATATTGGCTTATTACATTTGCTGCGAAAGTTTTAAAACATTGCATGGTTTTAACTGTTTTGTTTTGTTTCATGAGGAGGGAAATATAATGCTGTCACATGTACTTTGTTTAAAACAAATTGTGCAAAATAATAAGCAAATTTCAAACATAAAAGTTGATGTAGAATATTATACATTCGATACATTTCGTAAACTCGATGTAGTATTAATAAAAACAAATATAAATATTAAAATGAAATGTAAAACATGTACGAAAAATGTTACTTAAGACAATTACATGTACATGTACAAATTGTTATGACCATGGATAAAGCATTGTTTGTGCCGATTAAGAAACACTTTGATATGGTACATATATTTAATTTACTTATGGAGCTCTCTCTCTCTCTTTCCTGGACACCTCTGATGGGTCAGTAAGTACCATTAAGCAGACGACAAAAATAACAATAAGAAGTAGTATATCAGATGTTTTTTCACCCATTTCTCAAACACTGGATAATTACGTTGTTGTTCAGCTTTAATTACAGAATGTCATTCAACTATAAGTGCCTCTTATGCGTGTGTTGTTCAAATTCAAGAAGCTTCTAATCGTGCCTCTCTTGTAACTAGAAGCTAATCAAGAACAACTTTGAAAACACTTCAAAGAAGGAGGCTGTTACGTAATTTGCAGGATGAGACATGAGTGGAACGATTTCATTATAGAACAGACCATAGCCAAGCAAAATAAGTCGCAGTTGAATGTAATATTCCTTAAAGGGACTCCATTGAGATGTTTTGATATGACGGGGCTGTTAATAATTTTTCGAGATTAATGTTTCATTTGATGTAGGCCTAGACCAATTACTTATGTGCAACATTTCAGAACATTCGTTCACCCCGTTTTTCAAGAATTATTATTTTACTGTGTAAAATGGCCCACACAATTGAAAAGCTTTGCAACGCTTTTCACTTAAATCGGACTAAGAATGACACAAAAATGTTCAATCAATTTCATTATATATTTCTTTAGTATCTTTTCCTGTTTGTTTTAAGTGTCCAAGCTGATCTGTATATGAAATTCAAATTTAACTATAATGGTTTTATGCTTCTGAGCCTTAATGGAGTTCCTTTGAGACATATCTAAAAAAAACTTCGGAGAAATACCCCAGGTCATATTCGACGTTGTATTGATATGGATGATTCCATTTCAATATTACAATTATGAAAACCGAGCAGATACATGTACGATACAGAACAACATAACGGAACATTTTTTCTATCTCCGGCACATGGTTCGATTTGTCTCTGTCCCGAATTGTTACGTAAACAACCGGTAATGTAGAGAAATGTTAAATGAAAAACAATTATATTGGTGCAATGGAACGAGATTCGGCTGTCTGAGAGCCTCTATCGGAGAGTATAGGCATGTTTCACTATGGTATTGGATTTTATATGATAGAGTATTTTATAAAACAACACTGCCTCGCTTCTCACAATAACAAACGACCTGCTGGAGTAAAGATGTTCTTCTGTAAGACTTAGGAAGTTATTGGAATATATTTGTATCGACGATAGTAGTAAAAGTATGGTGTGGTGAAAATTAGATAATCGAATTAAAGCTGTGATACTTGGAATATGCTACTTGTTGCTGGATTTAATTTGAAAGAACATTTTGAAATTATGTGCTACCGGATTTAAAAGACATGTTTTGTATAATCATGCATGGGAGTTAACGAAATGGGATTTTAATGACAAGCTGGGTAAGCACATTTTATTGAAAAAATGTTATTTATACATTTATAATAATGCAACTATAATTTACTAAAGAAAAAATCTTAAAACTATTTATTGCGCGACTATTTTTACATTTATGTTTAGTTACTATATTAAATGTAAATAATTATGATAAATATATTTGCTCAATTTATTCAGATGAGTTTGTTCTTTTTTTAATTTTCATTTCAATAAAATATTTCAAACAACGGATTTTAAGTAATATAATTATGTTTATATAAAATATATATTATAATGTGTAAGCTAATACCACAGTATCGTGTGAAGGTTAACTAATAATTCTGACTATACGAGGTTATGAACAGATTTTTGTATGACAATGCAACTGTTATAAAACTTAATTGTGTTACGAATCGCTCCTGAGAAAGATAATTAAAACGTTTAAAGGTAATGTTCATGTTAAGTGGATACACTACATTCCCTTTAGTTGACGTTACTGCAACTAAATTGTTGTTATCTGTATTGAATGTTGTTTTTACTGATTGACATATTTTTTAGCACAATCTTGTCTTTTATACTTTATATTTAATTCTAAACTTCAGAAATAAAATGTTTTCAAATGATGTCAGAGACAAAGTTCAGTAAAAAAATGAAATCAACCTTTCCATGCTTTGCTTATCAAATATATTGATCATTAATTACAATTATTTAATGGAACAATGATTTAACAGTAAACGTTATTAACAGTAAACGTTATTTCAGTAATGATATTTTTCTACACAATGTATAAAAGGAAATTTTATGTCTTATTATTATTAATTCAATTTTCATTACAAGGGTCAACGAACACTAACTGTTTATTAAGTCAAATAGAAACTTCTATAGGGTTAAATATACGAATAGAATTTATAAGCAAAAATTATGTGTTTAGGATTAAGGTAATAATTTAGATAAAGGGATTGTGTAAATGTAATTTTCATACACAATTTGTTATAAAAATGAATAAACAAATGGTCGTTTTCGATTTACGAAATCCTTTCCATTTTTTTGCATGTTCTGATCCTTTTTGGTTATTTATTTATACTTTTAAGTGCCAGTTGTAATGTTTAGATTACATTTTCTTCTTTATTATTTTTAATACACCTAAATATAATGAATATCAGTATGAATCTGGAGGCATACTTCTTTAAAGTCCTATCATAAACAAGCAAAAGAATTTTTATCATTATTCATTTATTACTGGAACAGCCTGCATTTTTATTTTTCGTTTAAAGAATTGGATGGGTACTAAACATCCATCATCGTAAAAGAAACGGTTGCTAATGTTCAGTAAGTACCTCCTTAGCCCACTTAAACAAATTAGGGAAAACGTGCCTTCAGGTTTCTGTGGTAAAATAAACAATACTTGAGTCAATGACTTACTTAAATTACTTTTACAACCCGAAAAAAATATAGTATTTCAAACTAAGAGTCATAGAAAAGATTTTCTATTCATACATGATGTTCTTTAAGACCTTAACATATTTTTATTGAACGAACATGAGTGTAAAAATAAGAACTAGCAATGTATAAAGGGCTTTTCACAGAAGAGTACATTTTCACTATGATAATTAAATGTCTATAAGACATAACTGATAATTGATATTATCGCTCACCGTTTACATTAAAGGTATACCATGCTCAAATTTGATATTTTAAAATATTATAAATTGCCAAAAAGTATATTTGTAAATATGCAATAAACATGTTTCGACTTCTCGCAGATTCTTTAAGAAAGGATCGATTTTACATGACCTATATTGGAAATGCAGCTTCCCATACAAGTTTTACATACTATTTTATTCAAATAAGACATATTCAGTAAGAATTTCATATATGTAAATTAATTTCTTTGATAAAAAATATTAAGCTGTTTCAGACGGAAATTCTCAACAACACTTTTTTCTAAATTATGTGCTTTTTATGGAAGAGTTATTTCTTTGCAGATAATTTTATCACAAATACCGGTTATTTTCTTGATGATAGATGAACTATTTCATCATTTTGCAAAAATGTAAAGTGATGAAATTAAATAGAATTATGAATTAAATGGATAATAATCCCTATGAATTATTGCTTGCCTCGTCATCAAATTTCGTTAAAAAGTTTTCTCCGCAGGCTTCAAATCAATGTATTGAATAAATCTATTTTTTCTCTATGTTCCCCTTTTAAAACTTATTTTGTTCGATTAAAGAATCGTGGACAATATGCATTAGATATAATTAAATATATAACACTACTCTTAATATCTATCAAAATCAGCTCCATTTTCACAATTATTCAAATTGTATGACAAATATACTTTCAAGTTGTCAAAATTATCTATCTCAGCAAATTATGACGAAAGCTTTTAGCATAATATACTTAATGAATATTAATTCCGTTATATTGTCAAGATTTATGATATTTTGTAATTTGAAAATGTTATGTAGCACATGGAATAAAACAATACAGTATTTTTATTGGCTTCACGCCAATTAAAATCAATTACAACTCTTTATCTGAAAGGAAAAGTGTAATATCAGCAAGTTGTAGACTCTAGAACATTAAAAAAGGTTGCTCAGAAAAGAATCGGTAAAAAAGCATTACTTGAACATAAACGCTTACAGCGTCATTTGTTTAGGATCGGATTTCACAGGGTTACAGTCTGCTATCACTTATTCTATCTTATCGAACTTTACCATCATTCCGTTTTAGTTGCACGTAAATTAGCTTGATTGCCTTTTGTTGTTATGTGAAGTTCACTGTAATACATTAAATATGTAAATTAAGAATCAAATATAAAGTTAAGTTTGTCGTACGATTAATGTTAGCCTATGGATTGGATTAATAAGCTTATAACTATACTCGAGCTCATGTGCATTGCCGACCAACTGCAAAGAGCAGTTACATTGTATTACGGTCGTTACACGCAGTTAGCGTAAGGTCTATTGTGCTGGCGGCTCTAAAACAAGCCTGAGGACGCGCAGAATTAATTAATCTTTACAGCAGTTTTCTGAAACAACTCTCTGTAAAAAGATGTTATTTATTAAAACATTAAGCCGACACTCAAAATGTTTATCTAGAATTTGTCGTGTTGTAAATCAGTTTTTGAAATGTGGTGAGTTTATCTCCTAGAAATGGTGTACAGTCTCCGTAAATGACATAAGTCAAGATTTGGCGAAACAATGTGCATTAAAACATCAATTTTGTATAAGCAGTGGTGTTTTCTATATCCATGTATAAATGAGATTAATGTTTTTGTATGCAGTGTGAAATATATATAAACTGACGGCTGTGATTGTTTTGTCTAGTTCACACATACATTCAATTTTTTGAGATGATTATATGTGACGTATATTGCTTCATCTAGGGCTCGTATAAAATGTTATATGTTACAAATATCAGTATAAACATGCTGAACTAATCTTTGCCTATCAAATGCGATATATATTACGAGTATCAGCATTAACATTTTGAATTAATCATTTCTTTATGGGATTGGGGTTTATATGTAATAGTTATAAATCTAACATGTCATGTTAAAGGGACTCCACTGAGTTTTTTATATGACTGGGCTACAAATAATTTTTCGAGAATAATGTTCCATTAGATGACGTCTAGACCAATATCAATGCACAATGTCAGATCATTTGCTCTGTCCGTTTCTTCCAGAATAATTAGTTTAATTATGAAAAATGACCCAAAATTGAAAAGCGTTCTAACGAGTTTCACTCAAATCGGACTAAGAGTAGCACAAAATACGACTTCCATTTTATTTTTGAGTAAACTTATTGATTATCTTTTGCATTCTTAAAAATTCTAAGTGCCTCTGTGATCTATGTGTTAAATTCAAATTATATGTTCTTAGTGGAGTTCCTTTAAGGCATATGTTTGTTTGGCATATTTCATCAACTGGAACCATTTCTTCTTAAATTGTTACCTTACTTCTCGTTTTTGTTGCACTCTTATATTAACGTATCAAATACTTTATTAAATCTGTTTATTACTCTATTAGATATTGATGGTAATAAAGTAAATATACAGAAGGAATAAGCAGGTATATGATTTGAAGTTCCTTAATTATATTATATTATATTATATATGACTAAATGACAATATTCAAGGTCAATCAAAAATGTGTATGGTAATCAAAGACAACGGCCAAGGAACAATCTTGAGTACAAATGTTAAAAGGTCATATTCTAGCCATAAAAATGTCTTATCATCAGTTATAATTGATAGGACTTACAACGACCGCTTGCATATTCTACGAGCATTCTACGAGCATTGCCAATTTAATCAATAAGCCCGTGCCATATCTCGTGCTATTAATACATTTTATTATTCGTCATAAAGATAACGTCCATTTTCTATATTGCTTTAATTTGCCTGACATATTCCTCTCCAAGAAGTTATTGATGAAGTACGCAGATAAAAAATCATTGTCGTTATCACTCATTAAGTTTAACTGACAATTCACGTGCATTTGGCACGGTGCACACATAGTTGGGGATTACTTTTGCAGTTAATATCTTACACGTTCGTCATACTGCGCTTAGATGGCGCTGATTTGAGGTAATTGCTGCTGATTAAAAGCATTGGTGAGACAGGCTTTGACTGTAAGGCATATTTGTTCGTAGTCGTATTCGTTGGCAGCTCAGGCTGTCTCCAAACTTTTCTGTTTAATCTGACGATATGTCATAATCATGGAACAGTAAATATTTTTTAAAGTACATTTTAAAAATTACTTTAAAATAGAGTGTTTCAGAACTTCAGCTGCACAGCATGGTTTTGTATACCTCTTTCCATAACACACATTAATACACTTTTATTCTTGCGCAGTTATTTTGTTTGTCGTAAAAAGGACGTTTCATCAATTATTCTATGTCAATAACATTTAGCTGTAATTATCTCTTTAAGTACTAGTCCATAAACATAGTTGCCTAGTTGGCCGTCATCTTTCATTTATAATTCCGTTTTTTGTTAGAACGTTTGAAGGCCTTCTGTGTTATATCGCCAATTCTCTGTAGCAAAATACACGTGTAACATTTCCCCCAAAATTTATTTTTACGATGAATCTGGGACTTGTTATAGCAATCATTTCACTTAGCGGACTTTGTATAATTTGTTTTTCATTGAAATTGGGCAATAAAACTGAGGGGGACGGCAACTGTCCGTTATTTTATAGATAATCAGCCATATATATTCTTTTGCGAGCATTCATTTTTTCCGCTTTTTATCCTGTTTTAATAAGGTTGATTCTGTTTGAAACATGAACGTCACAAAGTGGAAAATAGTGTGTATTTACGTAAACATGGAGGCGTGCTTTAATTAAGAGAATACTTGATTATATTACAAGAAATATGAAACTTGCAGTTATTATTATTATTAGTTTGATATTACGTGACAGTAGAGTGCATTATGGCTTTACTAAATTGATTAAACTGTTTTAAAAGAGCTTCACCGAGGTAAACATGATTTGAACGATAAGCGTTATAACGCTTTTCATTTTTTGGTCACTTTACACGACTAAAATTACTATTCTAAAATCTGGGCGAGGGAATGATCTGAAAATTTATTAAACAGATGATTAAAAACAGATGCATCATCATCATCATCATCATCATCATCATCATCTTCATCATCATCATCATCATCGTCCACATCATCATCAACAATAACAACAACAGCGTCAACAATATCATCATCAACAACAACACCAACAACAACAACAATGGCATCATCATAATATTATTATTATCATTATTACAATATCATCATCAACAACAACAGCAACAACATCAACAATGGCATCATCATCATCATCATCATCATCATCATATTATTATTATTATTATTATTACCAAGCAGGAGGCTCTGATATTAACAAGTTTGTTTGACATTTTTGATATACCACGCTTAACCGAATACATTAACATTAAAATGTCAATTTCTATTATAAGTACGTCAATTTCGTAATTTATCAAGCCCTATTCTATATAATTGTAATACATAAAAACAATATTTGTTCAATATCTTAACCCTTGAAAAGGAGATATTTGCAATGACTTCTTAATTGAACACTTAAGATTATTCGAGTGTTGATGTTCTAAAGTCGTTTAAATGCATGTGTTCTGTAAAGGAACATGCTGAGGTATTTACTTAGTCTGATTTTGATATGGAAAAACTGGATTTGTTTATGTTTTTATCTATTTTGGTGATGTGTTATTTTTCGTACAAAACTTATGAAAAAATGCTTATATATTAAAAGTTCAGAATTCTTTTTTTCTATATATTTTTTTCTTTATATACATTCCTTAAACATTTTTATAAAGATTTTAATAAAAAAAAAAAACACATCAAAAATCTAGTGTTTCATTTTACGGCACACAGACACTGTAAATATGATGACTTTTCAGTCTGAAATGTTTTAATGACACTAGTAATTGGACGAATCTATCCACCGAGTTTACGGGAGGTGTGTGGTTCAACTCAGATTCCCAGCGCTCATGCCTGAAATAACGCTCGAAATGGGTACCTGAGTTATTTCCGCCACAAGTAAAGATGGAAATTTATAGTGCTTTTATATAACTTAAAAGGATCCAACAAAACAAAAGCAGTTTGGTATGGTGAATTCAATATCATTACGTATTTCGAATATGACTTTTTGTACGGAGAAATAATCCAATATACTTCAAGTATTGTATAACGCATCTTATACTATACCAGTTTATCGAGTAGAGTGTCTCTAAAGAATTGTATGGGCATTTCAACTACTGTTTTGCAGCGTACGGTATTGGATTTTTCCTTTCACGGAAGGTCTTTTCTCGTAATAACACAAAAACCGTTGTTATATTGATGTAGTTTCCACTAATTTATAGAGTGTATGTGGAATTAAAAGTGGTTCACGGGGAAGGGATATATATTATTTATTGCGTTGAAAGGATAATGCCGTCAAATGGAATGTTGTTTGCGGATTAAATGCTGCTTTCAACAAAAGTAGGTAAAAAATTTGTTTAATTCTGGGAATGATTTTTTTTTGTTTTGTTGTTTTTATTGTATAGATGTAAGAACTGTAAAAAGGTAACATACTTTGTTATTATTTCGACAATAGGACATCTGAAAGTTGTTAACCCTTTTTGACATTTGATGGCAATATTTTTCGAATCGGTTTATAATATAAGAAAGAAATAATAGCTTGTTTTACTGTTTTATTATTTACACTACAATTGATCTAAATACTTACTTCAATTTTTCATTGAATTGTGCGAAATGATAATACAATTGTTTTCATCGGTGGAATCTTTAAGTTTCCTTAAATTTGTGAAGAATGGTAATGTTAAGCTACTGTATTTTGCATTGGTACAAGTTTAAAGGCATATGCAAAATGTGTGAAGGATGAAAAAGTAAAGCTACTTTATTTTGCAAAGGTACAATTTTTCCAGGGCATTTTCTGAAGTTCGGCCTTTTTTCTATGTACATTTTTCTATTTAAAAACCACTTTAGATCATGCTAAATATAGGGTCTTGAGTTTTCTTTTACATTTTGAACATGCACCCATAATTCTACCATTATTAGATCAGCATTTATATCGGTTAATTTCCAATGACAAATTGCTTTAAATTCAGGGTGTAACGGTTATGACGAACTGCTGATAACACAAACAAAACTGATACGGAAGTAAATATTGCTAACACCGACCATATGTACGTAGGTCGTATCATACATTACAAGCGGATTATGTAGGATTACTGGAGGCTTTAGAAACTTGTATCTGATGCTAATTTGTCATTCATAGTCACGTGTAGTTTTGTTTTGTATACCTTTAAAATATCAGAAACCCCCTTCCCCCCCCCCAAAAAAAATAAATAAAAAATAAGAATAAAAAAAATAAAAATTAGGAAATAGGGAGAAAAAAAGAAGAAAAACATACGAATAAAGAGGAAAAGGGCAAGTTGTAATTGTCTATGATATTTTCAAGTAATTTCCGTTGGTTTAAAATGGCAATTATTTTCTCGAAAATTTTATCATACGGAAGTTAATTTTGTAAATAATCATACATAATTATCAGTTATATAAATGTCAGTTTAAAAGTGCACTTTTCGTGCAAATTTGACATTTTCACTATTTAATTACATACATAATCATGTGAAAATTTAGATGTAAAAGTAATTTACAATTTTGATACATTTGACAAGTTACTATTTTGATACATTTGACAATACCTTTTCTTAAAAACAAATATCTGTAAATGTTTTCTTTCATTGGTGAAAGATTCTTTATTTATCGTATAATTGTTCAGTTTTATATTCATTTATTAAGTTACTCACAAATGTGATGTCTCACTTTTGATTGCCTTTAAAATTGAAGAAAATGCTCATCAAAACTGAAAAGCGTACCATAAGACACTTTATTTGAATCGATTTTCACCATTTAAAGGCACACTATGATTTTACAGCTTTTCTGATACTTACCTTTCGAAGAAAGAAGAGCTGAATGTGAAATTATCTGTCAGTATAATAGCAAAATGTAAAGGAAGTAGTATTTTGACTTCCATCACTGTATCTGCACTAATTACAATATGTAAAGTTTTGTAAACTATAGCTGGACACCTATATATAGTAAGATAAACAGCTTTTGAGAAATAGAAATAAAAGCATTTCTGGGACGTAATGTGTCTTTAAAAAATTAGTTTCAAAATGTATTTTCATAATTTCTTTCATATGGCGTGGTACAATATAATGTTATGTGTCGGTGTTGCTATTGTTGTTATATTAGAACCGTGTTGTTAAAACATGGATGAATCTGTAAGAAAACAAGATTGATTTAAAGATTAGACTGATGATGTTCAATAATGAAAGTATACTGATCGATGGATGGGTAATTAAGTTGGCTATAATGTGATTTAACCTTAAGATATCTTATCGAAAATCTGTTTTAATGAAAAGGCGAGCTGAAGACAAACTTACTGAAGATATATGAGAGCCTATCTCTTGCTTTATAGCCAATAAAACAGTGTGCATTGCGACATTTAAACATGTTAACTTCTGCTAATTGTACAAATTACGTAATACCCATGGTGGTAAACATGCTGCTTTATTGGCTACCAGCGGAAGTGTTACTGTCACTACTAGGTATGTCTTCTACTGTATGTATAAACATTAAATCTAAGGATGAATTATGGAAGTAAAGTACGGTTAGCTCAATAGTTAGGGCGTTGGACTGTGAATCGGATGATCCGGGTTCGATTCACGGACGGTGCAGTACACTTTCGTTGTGATTGATAATTCTCTCTACATTCGCACTGTACGTCTGCTCATGTAATTAGTTCTTTGCAAAAGTCAAGGCAACTAGTACTGCTTGACAGCCTACCCAGGAACGATGCGGTGCTGAACTATGCTCTGGTAAATTAACTGTAGCTTACTGCAGTGATCCGGAGTGAAAACTACCTACACCACCAACGTGAATTATAGAATGGTTTTATAATATTTTGTCGAGTTAAAATATCATAAAACTCAGATTTGTGTGTGTATGTCAAATCCATGCGATTTACCGTTTTCATATCCACTGTGCTCAAAAGTAAATTTAATTTTTAAACGATTATCTATTACGCTGTGATTCACTTAATAATATCCCTGAAGTTTTGGAAACACATTTCCAGGCACATAAAATGTGACATAACATCCCCATTAATATGATACCTCTAATCTCATGCTGAAGTTAAATTATCAGTCTAAATTTAGAAATAAATATAACCAGATTATATTCCCCCTAGAATCAATAACCGATTAAATTCTAATAATACCAGATTACTTCATCATATAGTGAAATCACGGTTTGAGTTTCAAAGAAAACTTCTAACAACCAATGAATTTTATATTTCATATAATTTTCTTTGAAACTCGTATTTTGAAATAATTTGATTTTTTTTTATTAAAATAATAGGAAAAGAAATAGAAATTTCTAATATTGATATGTTGAAGTATTCCTATGCCTCTCTCAATTTGAGCATTTACATAATTATATCTAGAATAGGGAATACTAAAGTATTTAATCATACTCCTGCCTCGTAAAATTACCAAAGTATCATATTTTCTTTTTTAATTGTTTGCAAGCCTTATTTCATTCAAAATGATCATCATTTATTCATCGATGTCAAGGGGGTTGCTCCTACTGTTAATTATTGTTGATGCTTGCATTGCAATTGCGCCAATCTTTCTACATAGCCGTTTTTGTCCGTCATAATTCTATTCAGCCATGATTAATGAATAATCATTAACACCCATTAGTTTTAATTGTTGATGCACGTGCACAATGCACGGTAATAAATGATGATGAATTCTGCATGAAATTTTGATTACCCAATTTCATCGGTGAAACACAGATAACGAAGCGATGTATTTTGTTTTTATCACGGAATGATTTTAATATGCTTCCGGCGTCTAAATATTTTGTACTTATAACCCCACTCAGAATAGTGGTTCACCTATAAATCTAGAAAAGAAAGTTAGTTTCAAGCATATGTGACAACTTGTTTTTTTTGTCTGTAATGAAAATATCGTATCTCTCCCATACGTTACGGCAAATACACGCTTTGACGAGGTGCAAATGGAATATTCAATATGTCGTAACAGCTTTTATGATCCGATAAGAAATCTTGAAATCTAAATGTATAGAAACTTTCCTTTCAGTAACCACCTGTGATCGACAGCAAGACGGGCTATGTCCTGATCGTTACTGATATTCAATTAAGCATCCGTGACATGCACGTGATATGCACGTGTCACCTAGCACAGATATTGTGACAAAATCCCCTCCAAACTGTCATCTAATTTTTCTCATGGCATTATATAGAGCGTATATATACGGATACTCCCCGGTGTATATTACATGATGTAAGAGCTATCGATCCGTTATTATTCTATTACCCTGTAAGTAGAAGCTTTGAAGTATCTCGGCATGCAACTTCTGCATCAATAAAGAGACTGAATCTTCCTCAGTAGTGTAAGTAAATGGGCAGACGGTGAATAATTTATCATAAGGCATTTTAAATAATGACAAGGTGAAATATTATAGGTAATTTATGAGTTTTCTTCTTGGATTAGAGGAGTGAAATTGTGGTTTATAACCGCTTTTATTGCCGCCGTACAAATGCAACTGCCATATGTTCTTGGAATTTTAGAAGGCAATATTTCATGGTAAAATGTTCAGAATAATTGATAGGACTTTGATTTTTCTTGTCAGTAACGGTAGATGTGTTCAGAAAGGAGTGTGCGTGATTTTTACATTTGATGAAAGATTAGAATGGATGCTCTGAAAAATAAACTGACATGTTTTTTTGGTGTGTTTTTTTTCCTTCTTTTTTTTGTAAATGCAAGAGTCCTTAAGCGTATATTTTTTTCCATACACACCTGATAAAATAGAAATTTTACACTTTAATTACACTGTCTGATTTAACTCATATGTAACTTTTCTGTTTTTTATTTCTTAACGAACGTAATCCTGCAATTATAGCCATGTTGCATAATAGAAGTAATATGACAAATATTAATATCAAAAGTAAAAAATATCAACATTAAGGTTCATCAGCAATATCATTTCTGATACTAGTATTAGCTAACCGAGATAAAAATTTGGATTTAGCCTTTGAATGAATTGCTGTGTTCTTAAAAAAACTATTCATTTAACTTTTCTACAGTTTTACAATCATATTTTACTTCATGCTTATGTTAAAGTTTTCATTAAATATTAAAATAATTTCCATAAATGGAGAGGAAAATTTTGAAAATTTTATGTTGATTTATATTGATCTTAATATTGATGCTGATCCTGATCGTAATCCTTAATCTTAATATTGATGCTGATTCTGATTCGTAATCATTAGAAATGGAGTCAGTCGTTGGTTTTAGAAGAAAAACGCTTTGAGTATGTTATGTGAACACTTTATTTGTTTTAAAAATTTAATATGTGGGCTACTCCCGTCCGCGATATGCCACCATGATAGCAGAACTATCCCGATTAACGAAGCTAGCTATATGCCATGTTTTATTAATAATTCAATTTTCATTACAACGGTTGAAGGCCTTCTGTCTTTCATCGACAATTATCAAGAGTATAATATACAAGCAACATTTCTCCCCGAAATTTATTTTTTATGATGTTGCAGGAATTTATTTACGCGAGGAATCGCCGATCGATGTAGTTTTAGTTCCATATGTATAATGTTTATCAATCCGCATCTGTTACCGAGAAATCGGTGTGGAGTTACACCATAGCAACCGGGGGAATTAATTAGTTCAATTTTATCAGTGAAATGAACCACAGGTTTTTCTTGATTGACTTTGTTTTTATTCAATAAACGTTGATAATGACCCTGGAGTCTTTGATAAAAGATCCTGCCTCTGCGGCGCTTTATTTTAACTACAAGTCAATAAAGATTTTGCAAACGCCGGTGCGATAGCAATTTCAATGCCTTTAGATTTACACAGAAGATAAGCAACTTCCGGAAATAGTAACAAAAGATAGGAAACGCGTTAAAACAATAGGAGCTACCTCGTCGAAGCGCTTTGCTAGGAATGTTTTCAATGCAATTAGTAAAATTGGATTTATCGGCACATTTATCGTAATTTAAAATAAATGAATTTTTGATTAAGTCGAAGCTTTAAATGATGAATGAGGATTTTCCCCTCTCTCTCTCTGTATCCCTAAGAGAAACTACGGAGCATTGATCGGTAAAAGAGGCTATTATGCACGTAGGCGACCAAGCTTTTTATTTCATTAATGGGCATGAAGTATTTAAGAAGCTTGAGCGAACTTTGAACACAACTTTACTTTTACGACATTATCAGTCTGTATTTTTGTAAAATAGAATGGTGTGGGTGTTCTCTTTTGTTTCTAGTGTTTTGAACCAGAAGTTTAAAACGAAAATTTCGATTTTCTAATGATTTTATCATTTTAATAGACTTGTGAATGCTATGTCAAAGGACCTCCGAATCATCATTTTCAATTAAAAAGATTTCTCTTTATGCTTTCAGACCGCTAACAAAAAATGAGGGATGTTACAGACGCCGACACGTGCCCTCGATGCCAAAAATGCGACAGGTGGCGTAATGCCCCGGAATACATCCGGGACCCGTGGGTTTTATGGGACAGGTTCCCATGCCCGCCTCCTGGTACTCCCAACAAAGCAAGGCTATTAATAGAATTAGATTGGTCGGGACGGTTAGGAGCACGTGACGGTTGCAAAGCGTTGCGTCGCGTGGCGTCCCGGTGTAAAGTGGATTTGACATCTGTGGAATTATCAGCGGAGAGTTTAAGTGACTGTGATGAATTATTCACTGTGTTCGGATTATGTGGGACTCAATGTGTGATAGCCATCATTCTCGCCTGCATCTGTCTCATGTTTGTCTTCTTGCTAGTGATCGTCTGCTGTCGTTACGTGTAAGTATTTTCCTATATTTGTCGTCTGCTACGAAAATAAGTAGGCGCGAACGTGTCAAAACGATGACAGGTTCGCAAGTTTTTCCCCGTCTTGTTTGTCGAAATGGTGTAAAAATGCTTATAAATGATGACAAAGGGCAGTGAAGATAATTAACAGACTTAAAGTCGGTATCTCCTTCGGACTTAATATGCTATTCTTACGTCTGTAAAATTGCGGGGATATAATAAGAATGGAAAATGTTTTCTTCGTATTTACCAAGGTCTAGTCAGAACTTAAAGTACTTTTCTGGTAATTAAGTTTAACAACCTTGGCCTGATTTTTGTATTGACAAGAATACTTGAAAACAATAATTGAAACAAGTCTCGAAAGACTGTAAATATAAGTAGGTAAGAATAACTACATTAACGCTCTTCATTATAAGTAAATTCTGTCAGTTTTTTAGAGTTTAAATCTCCCTAGTACGCTTTTTTATGTCTTAAAATGTAATTAATACTTAACACAATTCCAATTATTCGCTTCTTAAGTGAAATGTTAAAACATGGTGAAGATGTAAACGTCAAAAATGCTTAACACGGAACATTTCTAAGCACCATAATTCTACTATAAAAAGTAAAGTTTTATCTAAGCATCACCATTTCCGCTCTACGCAATACATGTACCATTTCCGCACTACGCATTACCATTTCCGCAATACGCGAATCTTCAGCGTTTTAAAATTCTGACTCTAGTTAGACATAATGATAAATTTTTCTTCGGTATGAACTTGCAGTTCCCATTATCATTTTTTTACACTCAAACTTGCGTTCTATTCGTCCGTGTCCTTAAATCTATAAGTCCTTAAATCTATAAGTCCATAAATCTTTAAGTCCATGTTCGGTATCTTGAACTCAAGCAAAACTATTTGTTAGGCTTTAAAGCTGCAAAGCTCACAAAATGATCGATTTAATGTTTAAAAAAGAATGAAAAATTAAAAGTAATTAAAAAAAATAGATAAAACTTAAAGAAATGTATGAATGCTCTTTGCTCATAAAACGATATTCCGGTATTTATTAATACTATATGAAAAACTTTCTGTACACTGAATCGACATACACTAACTATATATCTTGTTATTAAAACTGAAGGTTATTCATTTTATATTTTGAAACGTTTTATTCATTTTGAATCATAAGTGTTTAATGCTAAATTACATTATTTGTTAATATGTAGACAAGTACATCCCCCCCCCATTTTTTCATAATGTTTCTTTTCCCGTACTTTTTGACAAGTTTAGATAAATCATTGGAAAGTGTCAGGCAAATTAAATTGAATCATTTGTTAACTTAAAAGTCATTTTATTTTTACGTACAACTTAATTTCTTCCTTTCATAGGGTCTATTTTCCCAAACTTCGACACATTGAATGTAATTCATTTTGAATCAAATGTGTGTTATGCTAGCTTAAAGTGGATTGGTCTACAATGGGCACATTCTCCATAAGTATGTTAAACATTGATAAAAATTTAGTTTATCGTATGAAAAATTTCATAAAAGTAAAATGCTGATAGAGTTTGAAGTGATTTAGTATGAGCATTTTATGTGATACAGACTAATATTCTGTTCTAGAAAGATATTAAATATCTGGTCATGTATCTTACAGTTATCAACATGTAATTTTTCCGGGATTTGTTGTCCGGTATAATACTAAATACATGTACCATAGACATCATTATTCATGGTACGTATAACGGACCTGGAGCTTACATTTTAGACCAATTCACTTTAAACCAACATGACATTTTTTTTCAAACATTTTTTTTTAAACTTACGTTTAAATAACAATGAGTATAAATGTGTGTAGCTTTGAGCACCAGTTGATATAGAGATTAGGCTTGAAAACATGCGCGTAAACAAGACGTTACAGACATGGGTCTGGCTGATCATTCAAAATAATCAAATTACACCGTTCGTAAATAAAGCATACACGATTTCTCAGATACCTAGCGCAGACATCGAAAAGTCTGATTGGGTATTTCTTATGTTCCCCGAATTTTCATGATTAAGATGTAAAAAAGCTAGATCCTGTACTTTCTCTCAACGCGAAGACAAAAAAAACACAACAGAGATTAGGATGATTCTGTTATCGAAGAGGGATGTAAAAGCCGTACGGAATAAGTTCACCAGCACTTATTTAAAATGGAGATAATTTTTGTTGATGATGTTGCTAAATGAAGTTATAGCTTAGAACTGGCTGATGTAAGATATGTTATATATTTGTCGATGATTCATTTGATTAAAAATAACTTTATTACATATTTAAATGATAGTAAAACAGAATCATTTATTTTTTCCTTTTGTATGTTCATATTTTTAAAAAAAATTTCACTAGACGTTCAGGGCTGCATCCATAAATCAGTTTATTTCTAATTATGATAATAATTATGGTCGTTAACGATTTTATTGCATTAAGCAAGCTAGAAATGTCGTTTTTTTCATAAGATACTGAGATAGGTGTATGGATATATGTGTTTAATGCAATACCTACTGTCTAATATCTAGTGTCTAATTATTATTTGATACAGCTGGAAAGTTGCTACTTTCGGGTTATCGCCCGTGCGTGAAAAAATATACAAATAAGGATTTTACTAACAAACTATCCCAGGTCAAGCTAGAAAATCGCTTTCTGAGCTAGTGAAATATCAATTCAGAATAATGTAATTAATATTGTGTTACTATTAAACGATATTTTATATATGTATTAACTAAATGTATTCTTTCCTATTTTTTCGTAAAAAAAAAAATATTGAACTTTTTAGTTATTTTTGTTGTCATCTGTTAAATCAATATTATTATGATAGATGTGGCCACTAAACGCGTGCACGTTTCAATCAGTCAGTCAATCAATCAATCAATCAATCAATCAATCAATCAATCAGTCAATCAATCAATCAATTATACCAGTTCTTTGGCTTCTGTATACAAATAAAGCAATGTATAACAATAATACTTAATAACACTTATTTTATTGAATTCATCACCAACTTCAGTGGAAACGAAATTTTCTTGTGATCCGCGAAGAATTGTTCCAGTGCCCACATGGGAAATCAAATAAGAAATATATACATTAAAGTCTGGTCCAGAAATTTAAAGCAATTACACTTTCGACATGATGGTAGACAAGCAAATTAATCAACGGTCTCTATTTCCAACAAGAGTTTTATACATACATTTATTTTAAAGACTTAAGAATAGTTATTAGTGTAGTATAGTGGTGTATTTTTATCTACTTCCAATATATTTTTACATAATTCTTGCACTATTTTATCATTTATCTGTTCATTTTACATAACATGAAAACCTTTTTCATGCACGTGACCAAACAAAGCAAAAGCACAGTAAAATAAATATTAGACTGCTAACTGGAGAAATCAGCACTGGTCAAAGGGAAGTAACTTAGTCTCGATTCTGCTGGCTATGAATATTTTGTGATATCAGAGCAACTATCGTGTCTCAATGTGTTATGCATGTACTGTAGAAGGTTTTCGTCCTACTTGTGCCTTTTTATTGGAAATATATCCTCAAAGACATTAAAAGTAGTAAAATACGACGTTTCTCTTTTCTTTTTCGTATTTCTTAACAATATGATAATTAGCTGTAAAAAAGAGATATTTCGAAATAAAAAGCGTCCCTTTTACTTTTAAATTACCAATCATCGAGAAAAAATGCAGTTTGAACATGGTGGTGGCTTCAATGTCAATAGTTATATTATATTCCTTCAACATTCACCTTTAAAGAGGAAATAGAAAATTTACAATCTTCCGACCGGTGTCGAGTGTTGCCTGTGATAATATTACGCGGCAACAATATTAAAGGAAAATTGATATTCCTACTAAATTACGGATTTATTATTAGAATCATTAAGCATCAGGTGTTATTAACATTTTGATCATTTGATCTAAAAGGGTGTATCTGATACTTTAATTTTTTTATTGTCTGTGCAAAAAGGGTACAAAATGATTTTGTCAGATTTATCAGTCATTTTTGTTATAAAAATATGTAAAAAAAATCAAGATTAAGTTAGGCAGGGTCTTTCAAATAGAATTAAATTTGAATCTATTTGAAAGACCCTGGTTTAGGTTATACCATTTTTGTCTGATGCGCACATTTTTCTGTACGAAATCTTCTGTGGTCATTAAAATTAGAGGAAATAAGGGGAAAAATTACCGTCTTCCCTCATCTAGTTTAAATTAAAATGAAATAGATAAGGTGTTTATGACAATATAAAAAGCTGAATAAATGCTTAAAGAAATAATTAATTTTATAATTGATTAAATATACTCGTATACCTCAGCTAAATCAGCCTAAATTAGAAAAGAAAAATGCTTGTTTTTATATTTGTAGTATGAGAACGTAATTAGCATCTGATTTATAAAGATACTCTCTTCATTTACATGACATGCTATTTAAGTTTCCAACTGCGTGGAAAGAAGCTTTGGGGAATTTCGCATATTCCCATCCCTTCTATTGTCATTTTCCGTAATGACTGGAGAATATTTCGGCAAAAAATGAAAGCCTGCATTTGGCATCTGTGGAAGAGATCGCCATTTCACAAGGGATAATTATTTATCCGATATAATTCAAGGATCATAATTGAAAGAAAGAAAACATATAATGCGTCTGAACTCGTGACATTAGGGTTATCGATCGCTCTTAAAGCCTTTCTGCCAATCATAATTAATGTAAATTACGCTGGCCGGTTCAGCATTGTCTCGCGCGCGTTCTTTCTGAAACGCTGTTAAACGCTGGGAAAATAATAGGAGGCCATTTACATAACGTCGCAAATAAGAAATACATGACACTTTATGAGCAAAACAGAGCATTAGTCACATTTATTCGATTAGGGATCCATTTCCGTTACTCAAAGATGATTAAGATTAATTATTGAGTGTTCCGAACTTCTTCGCAAATGTACATGTACCACTTAACGAGCAGTCTGAATGCCCTTGTCTAGTGAATAAGGGGAAATTAAATATTTAATTACGTTAAAGTAATTTGTTTCGAATTGATAAATAAATTCATAGATGGGGGCGGGTAATATAAGTGTTTCAAGATACTATCTTTTTTTATTTAGATTTTTGTTTAGATTACCATTTTCCTCTCAAAGTATAAATAGAAATGTTCACATTTATAATCAAACACAGTGCATATTGTTAGTACAAATCTTAATTAAAGAAAAAAAAAGTTAAAAGAAATATCTGTTAAATTTTGTTCGTTTATTCAGAGTATCTATGAACAAAACGAACGTAATAAAAAAGGCAGTGCTCAGTCGGTGTACGGACTAAAATTATTAATAATTGAAAGACCTAGTTATAGTAGAAATAAATTAATATCTTATCATATTTCTCCGGCTTCACATTTTAGTACGTCTATTTTAACTTTGAAAGATTTTATTTATAGAAATTCGTAGACTATGCTCTTTACACCAACTTAATGTCGCCTTGCGCCCAACAACCGACCTTTCGCTCCATCTCTTGCCCTTTGGCTCCACTACTTTCGAAAAAAATTGAAATACAAATTTAAGAAATCCACCAAGAGTAGTTTATTTTGCACGAAAGACTAGCTCTTGTTACGGGTTGATATTTTTGTTAAACACTTTTTCAAAAAATCCTAGGTGTAGAGCGTTTTCATGGTTTGAAGTTTGAAATCTAACAAATCGTCGTTCACTTCGTCAGGGAGAAAAGTTCTCCCAGGCTTGATATAATTTTCTTTTTGTAACATCTTTACCATTGGAAATCTAAATCAATCCTACACGGAACTACATTTTCCGTTTTTCGAAAAATACAACTGAAAAGAATAACAAGACAAAAACATAAACAGCACTTACAATTATCCGTTTAAATCGGCCTTCCGCTCGGTCTCGGAAATGCCGTTCGCTCGTTTTACCGTACACCACAATTTTGAAGTGGAGCGACAGTTTGCCGGGCGTGTTTTGCTCTTAACAGTATTTGAACATATAGCCAATATGATGTCACATAGCAATTATGATATCAGGAAGTCAGTGCCCTTTCCGGTCTGGCGGAGTTCATCTACACATATATATATGCATAACAGTTATTCAGTCTTGAGTGTGTAAAATTGATATGAACTCAAATGACTGTTCTTAAATTATGCTGTTATGATACCTTCTCACTTGGCTTAAAATTGATGACTATGTAATGCTTTCATTTTTTTTTTCAGCCGCCGTGTGGACAAAACCACGGAAGTCCCGTGCACTAAAACAGTTAACAGTGACCAAACTGCCATTAACACGCAAGTTAACAGATATTATGTTCAAAGCCAATATTATTATAGAGCGGGCAACATTCCAGAGCGACGAGGGCTTCCATTTGAGGTAAATATTAATATCATCTATATAGCTGTTTTATTATTACTATTATTATTATTATTGTTGTTGTTATTGTTGTTTTTATTATAATTATTATTATTGGTATTGTTATTATTATTATTATTGTTGTTGTTTTTATTATTATTATTAATATTATTATTATTTATCATTATTATTATTTTTATTACTATAATTAGTTTTATTATTATTATTATTATTAATAAGCCCATTGCGACAAAACACAAATTTTACCTTTTGCACGTGCAATATTATGGGGCTATTATACATTGTTGTGTACAATACTGAATTTTGCTGGACGAGTACACCTCCATGAATTCAATATTGCACAAGGCACAGCTGTGTACGACTCTAGGAGAATGAAAAATTACATTAATTAATTTCACACCATCAACTTTAACATTTTGACAGAACTTTGTTAACTCGAGCTCATTGTAGATTTTATATGGATATGTTTGATAAGCGAATTAAAACTAGTCTAGATTGAGTAAAATATGGATTTGATTACGCGTTTTAGACACAGGAAATAAAAACAAGACTAAATTAATAAGATTGGAGCAAATAATGATTAAGTGGTGCAAACGCATTTTGGAAATGGTAATGGCGTCCTTCATATTTGCATGATGTTGTATGCACAAATTATTGTTGAAATAGTAAGTATACCACTATTTTAATTACTATTCCGTTTGATTTAAGAATTTTTTTGTGTGTTTTCAGGCACGTTCAACTGAAAATGGTGTAGAAGCGCGTCTAATTAAAGCTATACAACAGACACCCTTACAGGGTTACCAGTTTGATGATATGTGTACACAGTGTCAAAGAAGTATCTCCAGACAAAGTACTTTAAGTGGGCGTAGCCGTCAAGGTTACGAACGTATATATTGGCGTGATAAGGAAAACCTTGATAAGCGGGTGCCTTCACACGAATCTCTGACGCACCGTAGGGCGTCTGATCGACACAGATCGATCACCGGAAGTTCTTCCGACATGTCACATTATTACGAATACATAGGTGATCAACTTGATGGCTCCACCGGAAGACGTTCGAATCATTCCACTTTGTATTTTCCTAGAAATAGCTCATCTAATTTTAAGGACGTATCTAATTATGGCGATTCAAGGTGCTCGGATGATGAACGCGTACTTATGTTGTCAAGATTTATTAACACGGAAATGGAGTTACGTAATAGTAGTAATCCGCACACAGAAGTAGTTCCATATAAAACGAATCAATTTTTACAATATGAAAGGGATCAACAGTATGTTCATGGTTCACAACCAGATCAAAATATTTACCATGGTTCTTTAAAAGATCAAAGCCATTACCATGGGTCGTTAAACGACCCTTATATATCGGATAGCTCTGTGCCAAGTAGTCAAAATATTGTTCCTGGAGTACGCGAAGAAAATAATAAAGTTAAGTGCTCAACGCCAAAGTTATTGGATGGTACCGTGTTTGGGGAACATATGAAAGGATATAAATATACATATAACCCATCTTACGATGAAGAAACTTCCACGACTAGTAAAATCGAGCCTGGGGATTTTAGTTCGAGCCCATGCACTCCAAGTGATTGTTTAGAATTTGACGATTTGAGCGGAAATCGAGACTTTTGTGATAGTAGTTTAAGTCCAAAGTGTAGAAAAGCAAGAAGTAAAAGCCGTACACCAAGTTTAAGGTCTAACAGAAATTCTGAGAGTACATCTTTAAGTGATAATAACTCCTTATCTAATAGTTTGAATATTCCAAAGACAAACGGGAGCTTTTATAAAGGAACCCGTCAAAAATAAAATTGTGGACTTTATTTAGAATTTCTTTTAACTTCTCTCTTTACATGGCCTCAAAATGGAACAATAATATGAATATTTTTGGAATATTGACAATCGGCATTTTTCGTTAGATTCCGTAAATTCTGTCCTGTCGTCATTAACTGCCGTTTACGTCATAATTTTGATTTCATATATTTGAAACTTCATTGCGATGGGATTATGACTCGAGTATGACGGAAAAGTTTACGATAACATGTGATTTTTAATTTACAGAAATAAGTGATTATAACTTCTATTATAATTCCTTTCATTGTGGCGTCAATTAAGATATAACCATACATGTTTCTTACATACCTTTTTTCTACAATGTTAAAACTTATGTGTATAATATTACATTTACCAAAAATTTTAAACGTGTTCTAAACATTGTTAATACCTAGTCGTACATATATAAATATATACATTTGTTTTTTATTATTATATAATATATGAACTTTTAATGATAATAATAATTCATGCTAAATATTGCCTGCAAAATGTTATCGTTATTGTGTTTCCTGGACTCTAAGAAAACAATGGCGAAAGCAAAAATACAAATGTACATTTGCCATGAACTTAAAGTGATTGAGTTGTTTAGTCTATTTATACTTATACAGAAGCGTTTCATTGGTTGATCTAACCTTTCAGCTGTTGAATTTATGATATGGATTTGCCCAGATTTATTTGGAATAATCTGCTTGGCTATAAGGGAGTACACAAAAAAACACTCAACAGCATAAAGCATGGGTAAACTGCACAAGTGTGCTGGTTGGCTTGACTCTACACTGGCCATAGCAAAGGTTTTGGCTTGACTCTATACTGGCCATAGCAAAGGTTTAAACTTTCAGCTCCCACAGGGTATGGTTTAAAGGACAGCTGAACGAACACTGGGTCGAACATAAAATTATAGTACAGACATTGATGGTATCTGACAGACAGATAAACAGACAGACAGACTGACAGACAAATGATACAATTGTTAAAAAGTACTGACACACGAATAGAAAACGTTTGGGTGAAATTTTATTCGAATTTTATTCAAATATTTAATATCCAAATCAAAACCACGAGGACTCAATTTAAATAGACACGGGTGACAAGTGCTTTATTACAGAAGCCTGACTGACAAAAAATTGTTCCGTCAGTGTTATATATTATTGAGTGACAGAAAAAGAAGAAGAATTTTATCCATTACATTATGCATAAATTTAAATTGATTACTTATCAACAACTTTCACATTTTGTATACATGTGCAAAACATTTTTTCCCAATTCATTGCAGTCATTAAGTAATAAGTTTATGAAATGATATAAAAAAAACCTAATCGTGGTCGCAAATTGTCAATATTTTCCAAAACATATGACATCTAGACTAAAAGATTAAAAGATGCTTTGATAACACGGAAAAGAATATACAACTTTGAAATAAGAATGTTCAAGATTTAAAGAATGATTTACGTTTAAGTAAGTCAAAAGTGTATTCAGTTAAAGCTGTTTTACTTAAGCATTCGAGCTGATAATTGAAACATACTACAAATTGTGCCAGTCATTGCTTTAAAATTGGGTTAATTTAAATGTTATTTGTCATGTATGAATAATAGAATAATGAATTATGTATATGTTATTTAGAAACAATTCAATGAAACGCATCTGTATATCAAAGTGGCATATTCTTCTTTGAAAGGCACAAAATATACCAATTCATAAAATAAAAAATTGTGAGTTGTGTCATGTTCTTTTTTAATAAAACGTAGGACGGCGGCGGGGTAGTATGTACAGCTACCGTACGCATTTCCAGTACTGTTCTGCAAAGAACTAATTGTAACTTAATTATGTATCAGTTATTGACCCGTTTATTTAGCAAGAAGCCGATAACTTTTCCACATCGTGTTATTTGAAAGTGAAATAGAGGACGAATAGCATTCAACATATGACCGTCAAGAAAAGCTGCCAAAAAATGCTCTTGAGTTTCCATATTAATATCAAACGCATCATTGTGTGAAGTTACTTATTAAGAGCGGCGTTCTGAAAATTACTTTATACAAAAACAAAATGCAGATTAATATACATAATTATATAGTGATATTTGTCTCGTGACTGACCTAGAAAACGGACTGTAAATTTAACGAAGGGTCTGGATATTATACATAACAGCTATAGTGCTTATTTTCCGCCTTACATATTTCGCTTTTATCCCAGATTTCCAGACATTTACGTAATTTTATTCTGTCTATCCGTATTACATAGTAAATGTGGATTTATCTCGTAATCTGAAAAGTAATGCATCACTTTACGCTTGGGAAATCAAACGAGAAAAATATACCTGGAAGTGTGGTCCAGAAAATCTCAATAATTTAACGCCATCAGTATAATATAGGACAAGCAAATGATGTCTTTTTTCAGGGATATTGACCGCAGTTCCATCAACAGACAGCAGTGTGATCCTGTTGAATTTTCAGGAAAAAGAAGAGTTTGCATTGACAAGATACTTTGATTAATGAGTCTAGATGGCTGTTTGTTTTTTTTGTATCGGAACAGTTAACGATAGTTTTTCAGCAAATAAAAGACAGGGATGAATCTGTTTTAACCCGTACATATAGAGTTACCTTTCTGTCCTTTTTCTTATCTAAAATAGTCATTACTTCTTTTGAAAAGATATCCATATTAAACAGAGAAACAAAAGCAACATAATTTCAGGCCTGATTATTTCCATTTTAAATACCATTAATGTAAGACAAAAGAAAGAAGAAAAAATCGCTATGCTATTTTGCTTTGCTATGAATGTTTGAATTTAGAAAACAACTATTTATTTATCTCCAAAAACATAAGAATTACAAAATTTATCTCAACCACAAAACAATTTCATTTCTGTCAACCACATCTGCAAAAGGACACCGATATTACTTTTTACAAATGTCTGTATCATACGATAAAGCCGACACCAGCTCACACCTGATGTCAAATAAAAAAATATCATATTTGACAAAGATGTTTTATCCTTCATTTTGATTTTATTTAACCACGCGTTCTTAAAAAAAAACATGATGAAAGACCTTCATTCCTGATTGGATTTTTAAACTATGAAAGAACTACACGATTGTCCACCATGTGGTCCACCATTACGGTATTCAACATAAGGTGACGTGCATTGCAAGAATCTTCGTACAATGCGGTGTAAACTATTTATATCTTAGAATTTGTCAATAGAAGCTTTACGGCATTTAAAGTTATGTTGTTGATGATTCGTCTTATATTATTATTATTATTATGTTATATTTACCTTCCAGCCATACGTTTTGTTTACGTAAAAAATCGTTCGGAATTCGGAGTAGGTTTTTTACTATTGAACATAGAACGAATAAATCGGGACCGGACACTTCGTTTCGGATAAGAAAGGATTAGAAGGGTTCGGATTAGCAAGGCACTATTGTACAAGCGTTAATACACTCATAATTATAGATACTAGCATTCGTGGCCATTGACTTCGAACTACTTGCCCCTCATTGTCGTGGGTTCGAATGACTTGGTTAATTTTTTTTTCGTTTTTTAGGGAGCTTTCCCAGATAACTTAAGGAACAACAGTCGTACTCTCGTGTCTGAAATGAAAATGCATAGAGGGACACCAGAGGTCTCCTACATCAGTAAAGCTGAAAAGTTGCCATATGACTTTTAAGTGCACGTAAGACACTAACAGCCCTCATACTTTCAAATAAATAAAAAAATAAATAAATAAATAAATATTAAATAAATAAATAAAATTAATGAATTAATTAATGAATGAATTAATTAATCAATAACAAATATAATGCATACGTAATGTCACAATACCGTTTCTATTACAAGTAGGATGAATAAAATGCCCCCAGGTTAATATTTACTAACAAAGTGTGAAACATACCTGCCATATTCAATGCATATAAAACGTTCTTTATACGTTCATGTTTTGCAAAAATTGAATAATTTTACTATATACATAAAATGAAAAGTAGAAAAAACTGTAAAGTCAAAATTTTCCAAGAAATAATATATGATCTTTTTAAAAAAATCATAGCGGATTTGATTGGACGTAAACGTATACCCAGTTTGTTTGCGTAAATATTGTTATATATAAACCAATTCAAGACGTATCTGTGAACATTAGCTTTCTTATTATTTGAATAAGGCTTATTTTTAAAGTCTGCCCTTAAATAAAGGGCGGACAACTCTATGTCCCTTTCACATAAGAGATGGGGAACCATTTGACGCGTGTATGTGGTCGCACGGTCACTTTCCTTACAGCCTGTCCTCCATGCATGTATGTGGTCGCATGGTCGAAAATCTATCTTTACAAAAACATTTTGGTATGCAAAATCTTAATGTTCTTACAAAACTATTAAACTCAAAAATTGAGTTTTAAAAGCCTAATTTGGGATTTCTTACTTCTTTTTAGGAGCTGTTTACAGTCGTCTAAAAAGGACTTAAAACTTTAAATTAGAAGTTATAAAGACCTAATTAGGAATGACATACTCGAAGTTACCTATTACTATGGTTTCTTACTTCAAATAAGTTTTTTTAAAAGAGCAAATTTGATAAGAATTTTATTTCACCCTATAAGTTTTAAAAACTTCTAATTAGGACATGCAAAGACCTAATTAGCTTTAAGGCATTAAAACGTAACACCAACACAGTAAGCTCATCAAGCGACTTTTAAGCTTTACAAGTAGTGGAAGAATTCTGATGCCCCGCCGTGCACGAAAGGAACCTGAGCACACCCAAAGACGTTCCGTAAGCTAGCTGTATAGCTTCCTCATATGGAAAAACCCTTGTCCCTTGTTCGAACCAACAATGGTAAGGGACAAGTACTTGGACACTAGGAAATATTTTTTTGAAAATGTGCTCATTGTATATTTTGGATCAAGATATTTCCTTATGTACCTAAGTTACTAAATATATACCAACATTTAATCAATGTTTATTGTAATCTTATAGCACTAGCAAACTATATTTTCATATAAATATTCATCTTGCAACATTAAACGGTAGTATTGCGCTATTTAACGGCAATGGACAATCGTGCGACATTGAACGTTAACATTGCGACATTTAACGACATATAACATACACCGTGTTACAATATAAGATAGAGAGCCTTGACGGTCAAAGATCGCTATTTTGTCTCTAAATAGATTAACAGCAATAACAATTATCATTCAAAAACTGGCACACTCATCTGATAATCAGTTTTGAAATGTGCGCTTGACACAGTGCATGTGGTCCACTTTACATAGCTTTATCACAAATTACAAAAAGAAAAAGGTTACAGATGGTCAAAAATAAATCGGAATCAACTGATATCAACCTCCGATGACCAATTTAAGGTCATAGCTATTGTCACGAAATGGTCACTATGTCAAGCTCTAAGTCAGCTGAAACCAAATGTGACCTTGAGCTCAACAATCACATCATGACAAAGGTCCATAAGACAATGAATCAAACATGTACCAAATTTCTTAGCGTCATAGTTTCAGGCATAAATAAAATCATCTATCAAAAACGAGTTCTTCCATTATAATGCCCGGCGAGAACCTAAATTTTGATAGGAATTTCTTACAGCTGAACTGAAAGTTTTACTTTGATGCAACTGTGGACGGGAATTTACATACATGTATATATAAAATGCACCTGACAGCAGATCTATGTACTTTTAAAGGCACATTATACATCAAAAACAAATATTTACTTCTTTAGAAAGGACAAATATGAATATTGTAAATGTTAAAATGGCGTTACCTGAAGAAAGTAGCGAATCATGTAAATAAGTTTGTCATAAAAGTAGCAAAATGTAAACACACTTGTATTATGACTTCCATACGGAATACTAATTCACTATAATTGTACTCTACTTGAAAAAGAAACACATGAAAAAGACGGTTCAGATACTTGGCCAATAATTTCGTTTAAACTATAAAGGTACACACAAATTAAAAAGCTTTAATGAAATAAAAACAAATGCATTTTTGAGGCATTATGGACCTTTAAACCTCAACAAATGTTTCTGTTTCAAGCTCATGTACATTATGAATGATTATCTAATCTACACAACTGATAAGCTTAACCACGTTTTTCTCTATATTATCACACTAATTATATATCATTGAATAAACTTCTCTGTCAGTTCTACGTTCGCATGTACATGTACTACCATCTACGTGCCTTGGTACAAGAACCGGGTAATTTATCCATGGCATTAAAGGGAGGTTTAAAAGCCTAAAAACATAACATTAGAATTTCTTACTTAAATAAACTGGGGCGCTTTAAACAGAAAAATATGCAAAGATAGTTAAGAAATATACTTAAAAATAAATCGAAAATCGTAGTTTTATGCTTTTCTTATAGTGGGGCGGGAAATTGAGAAAATAGTGCAAATTGTGATACAAGCATGAAACTTTCAGGAAATCATCTTTAGACCATGTAGATTTCAGAAGTGAAGTGGGCCCAAAAATATATCTGCTCATTCAAGATGGCCGCCATTTTCAAAATGGCCGCCATATAAATTTGAGTACATTCTAGCTCATTCATTCCAATTTTTTGAACAGACCTTTAACTCACACCAAAAGCATGCATATAGTTTCCCCTTTTCAAAAATTTAATTCTCACAAAATTTCTCTTTCATACTTCTTCCAAATCCAAGATGGCGTCCAATATGGCCGTCGATTTTGTGCAAAACTGTTATATCATTTTTATAGTATAATTTGTTGCACAAATTATGTTTATTATGATAAAAAAAGTGTTTAAACATATCAGAGATAATCAAATTATATGTTAATCTCAATAAAAGTAAACATTTTAAAAGTTTTTGTCTAAAAATATCTTTAAAAAAGATCAAGAAAAAATTCCATTTTTTTTTCATATTTTTCAAATTTGATTTTCTAAAGTAATGTACAAAGTTAAAAAAGTTACTTTATATCTTAAACTGTATTTGACATTCCATTAATATCTATGTTTATTGTAAAGAATGTAAGAAAAGCATTAAATCTGTAGGTTTTATATTTTGTGAAAGTGGGTGGGGTAATTTTATATGATAATTTTGAAAGAAAAAACAACAGAAAATCTACATAGCTAAGTTCATTCTATTTCTTTACCTTTTTACTTTTCTATGAATTCTTATGCAAATGTTCCAACTTAAAAAGTACTTTTTATTGGATGAAAGTATTTTTGTCTTCCTTCGGGCCATTTGGTGGGTGAGCAAGAAATGCACATACAAACATGTGTATACATTCAGTTATTAAATTTGGTTGCATGATAATTCTTGTTTCAATATATTTGATATCATATATTAATTGTTAATCGTAAAGACATATAAGAAGACAATAAATCAACTAAACGTGCTTAAAATAGCAAACATGTACTTGAATGTAAGGTATAAAGGTAGTCCATAAACGCATATTTTTGACTCCTCCACAATTTTATATTTATAATATAAACATGGCTTAAAAGCCAACAAAATGTATGTGATGTGAAACATATATATCAATGATATGGCCTGGCCTGCATGCAACTTTTTGAAAAGTTAAGATACAAACTAAGTGTACTAGTATTTCCTAAAGTAATCATATCTTATTTTTTTCTTTCAATAAGAGGGTAATGATGACCCTGGATCACTCACCTAAGATCATTGTTGGAAAAAAGGTAACAAGATCATTTTGAGAGTGTCAATTATGTCATAACACACATGATTTGTGTCATAATTGAATCCGGTTGTTTTTAAAGAAACATGCTCAATATCTGCTTTCAATTTTTTATTTCACACGAGAGAACTTTAATAACCATATCTATATACGAGTCAATATAAACTTAGTGACCTTTTGTGTTTGGTAAATTTGGACCATGTTGTCCATGATATATCATTATTATAACATAATTATGGTGATACATGATTAATGTATATGCTTCGGATAGTGTAGGTTAAGAGAAAACAGATTTATTACAGTAGTCTTTGTAAATTCAGTGATACCATTGCAAAACCATTTTAGACTGCAGTAGCATCATACAAATTTATGCATGTTATATCAATCTACATCCCAAATATCTTATTTCAAGTCAATGAAGTTTAACACTAGATGTTTTTAATGTGTTTTCCTATACAAGTCTGTGAACCCAGGTGATTCTATGAGCATGATTCATTAAATTGGTTAATAAAGACCCAAGGTGGTGCTACATGCCAGCTTAGTACCTGTGCTCTATGCATTTTGATTTTTGAGAAGATTTTTTTATTGCATGTCCACTAAATGATACAAAAGTGTTTTATGTAACTTTTAAAGAGGTCTTCTTTACTTGGCAAGGTTATATTTTGACTAGAGCTATATTATGACTAAAGCTCTAGGCATTACAGTTTTTTGTTTGTTGATTTTTTTTAATAACATCAACAACAAAACAACTTCAATGCAATTCCCTACACAAGTCTTTAAAAACTGTGTTCCTCGTGATGGCCTTTAAATCATGTTCCTGCTGTCCAAAATGGCTTTCCCTGTCACTTAGTTTACATTGACTTATATATTAAAATTCTTCTCCGAAACTATGTGCACAGAGAAGAGACAATATTGTATATCATAACATTGTGATGCTACATAAAGATTATAAACTATTGGCATAGGGTCAAAATCACTTAGTTTACATGGACTTTTATTGGAATATAGTTATATGAGTCTTCTTGTAGTTCCGAGAGCCTAGTTATTGGACATGATTCTTTAAATCATGACTGGTGAAAAAAAGATGATTTTAGCATTCTTCAGTATAAAAGAATTATAGACCTTTTCCAGCAGTGGGTCTTAGGCGCGTGATCTAGGGTCAACAATGCTCTCTTGTTTTATGGGAAAAATAAAGTAGGAATACATTTAGTTTATATTCCAAAGTATAAGCTATGTTTGTTATGTGGGTCAAGCGGTTTTATTGATACCTATTTTAGCACACCTAGTCATTAGATAATATGATGTATCAGTCGCCTAAATTTTTGTTTCTTTTGAAAATATCATGTCTACATAAGTTATTAGAAATGGACGGTACTTATTCAATTATACTTGGTCACAATGATGTCCAAGTAAATATAACTTTGAATCATTCTGTTACAAGCTTTTAGCAAGACTAAATTGTGCAGGAAATAATTGTATTCATGAATAGACAACATTTCACTAAGGTTCAGACATGATTTTATCTAACATATGGTTCGTTGATGAATATTCAGTCTTCTTTCTGTACAATTATCAAGTTATATTATGACTATTGAAATAACTTATATCATGCAAACACATTTAATAACTGAATGTATACATATGATTGTATCTGCATTTATTGATATTTTAGTACACCCTCTAGACCTAAAGGAAAACAAAAATACCTTAATACAATAAAATACTTTTACAGTGAATATTTGCATAAGAATTCTTAAAAACGTTATTTTGTACTACAATGGTCTGATAAATTTACCCCACCCACTTTTAATAAGTATAAAACCTTCACATTTTTGTTTGTTTTTGTTACAATTATACAATAAAACATAGTGTTGATTGAATATCAAATACAGTTTAAGAAACTATGTAACTTTTGGAAATTTGTACATAGACCTAGAAAACCATGTTAGAGAAAAATGAAAAAAATGGCACTTTTTCTTTGATTTTTTTTAAAGATTTTTTTTGTACAAAAAAACTTAAAACATGACTAACAATGTGGTTAACCTAAAATTTGATTTTTTTTCTAATATATTTCACAATTTTATATGGAAATACGCATACCGTGTGCAAAAAATTATACTACAAAAGAGATATATCAGTTTTCATTAAAATTGGCAGCCATATTGGACGCCATCTTGGATTCTGAAGAAATATGCAAGAGAAATTGCTTAAAGATTTAATTTTTTGAAAAGGGGAAACTAAATGCATGCTTTGGTGTAAGTTTCAGGTCTGTACAAAAAATTGGAATGAATGATCTATTATGTACATCAAATTTATATGGCGGCCATCTTGAAAATGGAGACCATCTTGAATGAGCAGAGATATTTTTGGGCCCACTTCACTTTTGAAATCTACATGGTCTAAAGATAATTTCCTGAAAGTTTCATGCTTGTATCACAATTTGCACTATTTTGACAGCAGATACCCTATTTCCCGCCCCACTATTAGCCTAATTTGAGTGAAAAGCGTTTAAACGCTTTTCATTTTGGGTCATTTTTTTACAATTTGAATAATTATTATGGAAAAACGAAGTGCGCGAATGATCTGAAAGTGTGCACAAAGAGTCGTGGTCTACACCTACATCAAATGGTACATTTATCTGGAAAAAAATATTTTCAGTCCCATCATGTCAAAAGACCTCAATGGAGCCCCTTTAAGGTTCGTAAATTACTGTACCATTTCCCCTGCAATTATAGAGTAAGTTTTCTTAAAGGGAAACCCTGAAAGTAAAACTTTCTTTCTAGGCTAAAGATATTACTGTTGCTCTATTACTTTATTAAAACAAACTGGAAAACGCATATTGACATTTAAATCTTTGTTCTAGCTACAAAATATTTCTATATTAATTCTAAATTGAATGTAGCCAAATTGCTAAACAGTTAATTTTTAATTACAAGTGAGACATAGTCGATTCGTTGTAAAACTAACAAAAAGCAAAACAGTTACTTACGTGTTTTTCATGTTTGTTGAAATAAACAGTTCTTCGATTATTTTGCTGTTAATATATGGTAGTTTCGAAGCGGCTGAAGAGTAGAACGATTTCAGTATTGCTGTCACGTGATTAGTAGAATTTTTGTGATTGTTTAATGTTTAAAGTTCACATAGCCACATAAAATACAATAAATAGTTATAGATTTTTTAAAATTATCTTGTAGAAGAAATGGAATTCAGTCATAAATTAAAATTACATTAATAGCTCTGATTTATCACTGAAAAAGAAAATGAGTAGTTATTTTTGTCTCTTCTGTCAATACCTAGTTTTTGCATGTTTCTGCATAATGAAAATTACATAAATTCGTTTAAAAACCTCATGATATTCAAATTCTGCAATACGATTGCTATTACAAATGATGGTCGCGTCTCGTGACTTTATGGATATAAACTAAATATATCCACGAAAATCTTAAATGGAGATGTCTTTGTTTTAATGTGAACAACAGCATTCATTATGTATAGGGGGAATTCCAGAACATGTAGGCAGAACATGATCAAATGTGACATATGGTGCTGGCCGAATTTGGTCGGCATTGGTCGCATGGGTAAATGCTGCAGCCACTGACAGAATTTTTAGTTTACCTAGATATTCTGTAATATTAAGTTTTGATAAGGGGCAAATAATTGTGCGGTTATACAAATCTTTATTTGCATTAACTAAATGTGTCTCACGCAGTAATAGACAGAGTAAATACAAAAACATATTTCACAAAACTGAAAAGAGAAAATATGCATAGATGTCTGGTTCTGATTATTTTATCAATTAAAAGCTATACTTGAATCTGAAACCATAAAGGTATAGTAAATTTGAGAATGTTTGATTAAGCATGTTTATAGACGACAGAGAAAAGTAAATATTATACAAGCTTCCGTTCAAGCTCCCTAGCACCGGTTTCAGCAACATAAAATCTTTAAATGACGATGCAAGGACTGTGTATACATATTTCGACACACAGTGACTATAGGTAAAAATGTGGATAAATTGCATCTGAAGCAACTTAGAAATAGGACGCAAACATTTTACTTACTGAAACAATTTTTGAATTTTCAATAAAATAGAGAAAAAGGCGTGTGATAATTATATAGGCAACGTAAAAAACTTTATTATTAACTTTATTGAAACATTGCATAATCTTAGAATACAATAACAAAAATATTTAAGGCGTAAATAAATTGGGGGTTGACAAGCTTGTTATTTCAAAATGATTCTTTTTGCTTAAAATGTTTCTATTACATGTATCATGTTCTAAGACTGTTTGTTTTGATAGATTTTAACTCTATTGAGGTCATACGCTAACTGATGGAGGAAGAAGACCCTAGGTACCCTCTTTGGTTTTGTTCGTTTTTTTTCTGGCACAGACAAGTTTCTCAGTAGAACCATCTACATTTCGTAATCTAGCTCGATAGCATCCTTATGAATGTGATTTAAAAAACTAAGACTGGATTCTAACCAACTGCGGTGACAGGTGAGTTTCTTAAAATCAACGACCTTAATCACTGGGTCACGGAGGCCCATTTATTCTAAGAGCTTACATTTGTTAAATAAAATTATATCATACAGTTTTTATTCTACCTTTATGCGTATAACATACTTTAAACATACACCTCTTTTTAGAAAAAAAATGTTGAAGATGAATGCAAATAGATGGAAGAACATTTAGCCGAGAGTGTTTTCTCGAGAGGCTGCATCTACATAACATAATTTAGACAATGCACGTTTGTTTATAAATGGATATAATATTTTGCAGTTCTGTGCTTCTTCTTGCAAAATAGACTCTTATATGCCCGTAATTTGTTAAAATCTAAAACGAAATGTTTTAGTTACTTGCTATGAATTGCAACATAATTATGTAGTTATATTTCAAAGTTAATGGGATTTTACATCAATCGCATAGGAGTGCTACATTAAATACTTCTTTAGCCTCTTAGCATGATAAACGAGCTTCCACAAATGTGTTTTAGTTAGAAATAGTTCACCCCATTTCCTTCCAATAACTGACAAAGCTCATTGCATGTCCGCCTCACGATATTAAGTGAAATGGTACAATATGATTTTATTTTATAAGAGTGTAAAGTAAAGTAAACCAAATCAATAAATAAAAAAAGGCATCAAAGTAAACGAAAATTATCGTTATACATTGTTTTCTTTTATTTTCTAATATATCGTCGAAATATATAGAATATAAAACAAATAATCTATCAAAGACTCGACGCCGCTTGCCTTAATACAGTGGGGAACCCGTTTAAAGTACTCCTATGACGTTTTATTTTGAAATTTCCGCGACATGAACCATATCCAGTAACGCAGGAATGAATTGTGCAATAGTTACGCAGAATCGTGCAATTTCATGGTCGAATGGGGCACCACGGTAAGTAAATAAACCAATCTATTTTACAATCAATTAAATTGAACGAAATGCCTATTCTGAGCCATTACATTTTAAAATATTTTCAGGATAGTAATTGTTTTAAACCTAGCCAGCGTTTTGAAAGCGACTTTGTATTTCAGAATTAATACAATAACGTATTATATCATATTATTGTTTTTTATATTCGGCATAGTTTTACCTGAAACATTTGCCAAGAGGCTCGTACACTGAAATAAGCAGATAAGCAGAGGTAACGCCGTTTTCGTGCATGATGCACCAAATTAACACTGATTACCTCATAAAAAGTACCTGGTTCATATTAAATCTGTTTGTTTTTTTCTATTATTATATCAATCTATATAACACAAGTAGTTTGGCATATGTCTTAAATGTACCAAGTAGCAATACTATAAAGTTTTAAGTGCATGATTGTACTCAATAATGTAGACGAAACTTCAAAACGGTAGTCAGGGCGACATTTGCACAAATGATACTAAAACGATAAACATATTTCTTGAAATACTTGTAATTTTATTATTTACATGTATAAGGAAGTTACTAGTATTTCAATCCACTAAAAGTGAAGAAAGAATGATCTATTTATCGAAGAAATTATGCCCATTCTCACTTGGGAAATCAAACGAGAAAAATATACATAGAAGTCTGGTCCAGATGATTAAAGCAATTACAACCAAGTCAGACAAGTGAATTAATAATACAAAATCTTGTTTTATTACAGTGCCTTCATTTAAAATATATAATAACAGGCATTACATTACCACATTCTTATTGTTGACCAGATTATATGGAAATAATAAAATACTGATTTACGTGATATATTGTTTTCGAGAAAATTAAACTAATGATGATATGATTGTATTTAGGTAAACAAAACTATTAAATTATTCATTTGCGTATTGTATATGTACTACAAAAACTTATATAGTTGGTCATCACTACGGAACTGAAGATTGGAAGATTGTAAATGAGCCCAAATGCCCCGTATGCCTAAGAAATGCTTTATTTTTTACATCTTAAAAGCTTTTTGATTTCGATGTCCTGTTATAGTTTAAAAAAGTACTCACTGGCTTATCATCTAAACCATCTTTTGCTTCTCATGCTTTTTGAAATTCTTATTTACAGTTATTTAGTATTTTAAATGGAAATCAAATTACACGTTTGTTTAAAATATGTCTTATATCTTTTATGACAAACAGTTTTATATTCAGAGCTATTTTCTCTAAGTGAAAAGCATCCAAAACCATTTCTTAATGTTATAAAACTCATGTTTGCGCACTTTAAAAGAAAGAATTTTTGTTTTGTTTCTGAAGCATGGTGTTGTTACTAAATTCCTTTCACACCTTTGATCAACAAAGGCACATTTACTTAAGTACAAATGTAATTGTAAACAATCGATACAAAAAAAAGCAAAAAATATTATCATAAAATTGTAAATTACAATTACGTATGACGAGGACGATAAAGAATGGCTACATTTAATAACGAACATGCATATAGACCGGAAATATAATAAGTTCCGAAAAGCAACACATCAATTGCTTAGTTTCAGCCCATATCAGGAAGTAACTGTTCTAGACAGATATACAAATTGTCCAGTTGAAAATTGTAACATCATTGATATGCTTAGCGATCTCTTAATTTGAAATATTTCAAATACAGGTGCCTGGGAAATCAAAGCCGGAAAATATTCACAAACACACACTGTGCATAAATCTTGATAATGTAGCTGTAGAGTGTAAGTAGGGCAAGTAACGTACAAGGCAATAACCGCAGTATCGTACATAAGCGATTATATTACGATTCAAGCAGTTGTATTGCTGATTATATCTTGTAAAAAATAATACGAATTCCTGGTTCTTTTGCTTTACGGCTTGTTTGTTTTTTTAGATTATAATTAAAAATAAGACCTCGACTTGCATTTTTTGCATCCTGTTAGGCACAAGCGGGTATACCTTTTGCTGTTGGAAGAAAGAATACGATATTAGAAGGAAAGACAATGGAAACGTTTCGAAAATAATTGAAGAAAAAAAGATGGAAGAAGGTGTATTCCACGAGAACGATGACGAAAACAAAAGAAATAAGGACAAAAATTGCAGATTTGGTGTTTTATTGAGTCTGTTCATGAGAGGCTATGAAAGGTATTATAACGTCCCCGAGCACCGGTCGAAGCGACAATTAAGGTATCGGAATAAAAAAAAAGTCAGTTGTCGGCTGCCCGTTTTTTTTTCGTTTGCAACAATATTTTCTTTTCTATAACATTAAGTTGATGGGGTTAAATAAATGCAAAGAGAAAATATGTCGTGTGACGTAATTGTCTAAAAATGGAAGCACACTTACTTATTTTCGTCTAAACAGGAGGTGTAATCTTTGAAAAAATTCAATTAAGAAACAAATCATGATCCATCTTTGAAGAACTTGTATCCCTGAAGGTATAGTAAGTTTAAAAAAAATTAGCTCAAAACGACTAATTAACATCTGTTTTGTTTTACAACGCAAAAACACAGAATAGGTCATATGGCGCCGAAACAGGAAATATGATTTTGGCTAACCTCGGTTTATGCAAACTTTTAGCAACACTAGGGGTCATCTCACCTGCTAGAGCTAAGAGATGCACAGATAGATTCCAATAGTTAAAGACAATTATTGGTTTCAAATCAAATTACATGTAATTGTAAAAACTGTCGATCCGACGTTTTTTTTACATACTTTTTTGTAGTAGTTGTATATGAAGATGATTTACCTTTAAAATGGTATATTTAAATACGTCAATCTTGGTGATATATATTCAGTTCTTATTATAAACTGGAATGTGACGTCTTCTAATGCACACTATGCATCTAACTATTCATATGTATGTTCGCCTTTTCACAAAATGATCCTCTGTTAAAATAACAATATGCTTCCTACAAAAACCTATTTAGCAGTTTATTTGTGTGTAATACGAAGAATAAAAATATGCATTAATTAATGATGTTATGTTTTATAATTCTCTCTTCAATCAACTAAAAAGTGATAAAACCTAAAAGAAACATACTATCAAAGGTCTTCCAAATGAATGCTTTTAATATTTTCACATCACATGGTGATAACATGATGTTACAACGACAGAAGTTTTTATGTGTAAAATGTGAAAGACGTGTTTATCAGCCACACATGCTCAAAATTATATGTCCCTTTAGCTTAGAGACACAAAAGAATGCCTTTAATCTAGAAACGGAATTTTGTCCTTGGTACGTTTATAGCCGTGTGCGTTCGCAAACACCAAACCATTTCCCCACTAACCGCTGTTAATACTAAACTAGCTTATGGAACGTCGTGGTTCTACTTAGGTGTCTGTTCGTGTCGTCTTTGGTCCTATTCCATGTGTTGATGCAAAGTAAAATCAAGCAACACTGTATGTTGTCTCCGTTGTTGCCTTTTGAATCTTTTATCTATTCTATTTTAACCCGTACATATACGGTAACCTTTCTATCATTTTCCTTATCTAAGATATTACTTAAAAAAAAATAATAAACAGAAAAATAATAACGTTAGTTCGTGTCTTTTCATTTTTTCTAAAAACAATAAATGATAGAAAGAAGGAGAAACAAAGACATGCTGATTTGCTATGATTAATTTAATTTAGAAAACAACAAGGTACACGTATATATCTCCAACAAAGAAATGGCATACATTTATCTCAACCACAAAACAGTTTCATTTTCGCCAAACCCCAACCGTAACAACAAATAGACACCGATATTTCTTTTTGAAATTGTCTGTAGCATACGAAAAAGCCGGCACCAGATCAAACCTGATGCCAAATATAAGAAATTTTCGTCTTGTGGCAAATATTGACAAATATGTTCTATCCTTCATTTTGATTCTAGCAAACCACGCGTTCTTCAAAAAAACGTGATGTAAGACCTTCTTTCCTAATTGGATTTTTTAGCTTATGAAAGAACTACACGATTGTCAACCATGCGGTCCACCATTACGGTATTCAACATACGGTGCACTGTAAGAATCTTCGTACAATGCGGAGCAAAATATTCATTTCTTAGATATTTTCAGAAGTAGCTTTGCGGCATTTAATTTAAAGTTAAGTTGTTTATAAATCGGCAATTTATATTATTGTTCTGCTATTGTTAACCTCTATTAATATATTTTGCTTAGTATACAAGCGTTAAAACACATAAATACACTAGCATTCGTGGCCATTGACTTCGAACCACTTGCCCCTCATTGTCGTAGATTTGAATTACGTCATGGATACTTTCGTTTGTGAAACCTTTCCAGTTAGATTATGGAACGACAATTGTGCTACCCAGTTGCCTGTTCGTGCCTAGAATAAAAATGCATGTAGGGGCACCGGAGGTCTTCCTCAGTCAGAAAAGCTGAAATGTTGTCATATGACTTTTAAAAGTGCAGGTAAGATGACTTAACAACCACCACACATTCAAATGAATGAATAAATAAATAAACAGCCAATAGACTTTCAAATGAATGAATGAATGAATAAACGAATGAATCAATGAATCAATCAATGAATCAATCAACGAATGAATCAATCAATTAACTATAGATGAAACAGTGAATGCACATGTATGCATTCATGTACACCTTTTATTTCTTTGTTTAATAGCTACATTTGTCAAGAGGCGCTGATGTTATCAAATCAGAATAAATAGGAAAGTTTCCTCACATCTAGATGCTAGATTAAACTTTTTTTAAAGTTTCAAGCAGTTTGCCACAATTAGGCTGTGATAAAAGCGGCGGCCATTTACAACACTTGCACCTTTGACTTACCATTGACTTTGAAGTTATCATTAATATCTACTTATTACTTTTTTCAGAGGTCGCCAGAAGCAACACTTCCACAAGTCCATCATCTTCAAGCTCACGTTCAGTAGCAAGTGCCTTGTTCAGGCCAAGTCGTTGTAGATATAATAAGTCAACTACATCACATACACAGAAAAATGGGAAAACATGGACTGGAATAATTTTTTGCATGTCGGAAAAAACACTGTTAAGGTTTCAAATTCTACAGAAACAATGATACTACAAAAGGCTAGTTTGGGTGTGAAACGTATACAATTTTGTTTAGATGATAAGCCAGAAACTGTTGTAGCAAACCTGGAGAGTGAATTCCAAAAACTAGAAATAGCTGGAAGAATAGAAGTCTTCAGATGTGAGGCTAATTGCAAGATATTAAAAATAATAGAGTGTGAATGGTCAGCGGGAAGCCTTCGTTCTTGTGTTGGGAGCCAAGCTAAAATCTACATTAGACTCATACAAACCTATGTCCTGACGGAGATAAATAGCAACAATATTTCACAGAAGCTAAGAGAACTATGTATATATTGCGGGGAGCAAATCGGTGTCAGAGATTTAATAATTCATTCAGAGAAGTGTGTAGATCCTGAAATGAAACCTTTTATTAACATTTTTACCCAAAAGTACACCTCAAAAACCATAAGAAAAGGCTCCAGTTTACTGTATATGTTTTAGTTATTTTGCCTACTAGAAATGTGTTTTGGAGTTCTGTACTCAGTAAATAGGTTATTCTTGGCAAATGATCAGAAAGTTTCAATGGGGGGGGGGGGGGCGGCAGTCCTAACAGTATTGTATGAAAATTATATTACTGAATTATGTAATTTAAATATAAATGCGTGCAGCTAATTCAGATTTACAACCAAATGTTTTGTTGTTTTCCCAGGAAAGATCCATTTCAATTCTGTTATTATTAATACATGGTTATTCTATTGTAAATGTGCACATTAAATGACAAGTTAAACAAATTGGAAATTACATATAAAGTAGAACATCTAGGTACTGATGGTTCCCTTTAAGTTTCATTGAATTCAAGCCAGTAGTTGCAACGAAGTAGCGCGGAAACAATTATTGCTCTATATGCATACTGCAAAACTAATCAAAGGTGAAGGGTCGAACCAATACAAGGCAACAATTTGCGCATCTCATCTTGGTATTGGCGGTTCCCATAAATTTTCGTTGAATTCCAATCAGAATCTTACTGTTTATGTAATGATAAATATATAAATAAAGCCTTATGTCTTTAGTTTTTGTCTTATTAATAACCAGTTCTTGGCGGCGTATATAAATTCAACGATTTTGCGTGTTGTTATTTGGACACTGCCAAATGGAAAATGTTAATAAGCTTATCAAGTCAGATTTCAATTTTTTTTCCAACAGTTTTATGCTTCATGCTAAATATCCAGGCTTAAACTCTTTCAGTTTTTTTACACGAAGACTTGTGTAAAATATGATAAACAAGATCAACAAGGAAAATATGATAAACAAGATCAACAAGGAAAGGCGGCGTTCAATGAACGCAACCCCCATATATGACCCAGCAACAAGAACCTATGGCAAGGAGCCCAGGCGGACCCCAAACAAAAACAGGACTAGGCAAAGACAGAGCACGGACAGGTTAATCATTAAATGATAAATAATTTGTAACTGATTAAGAATTCAAAGAAAATAATAATAGGCCCACACAGGGGAAGGGGGCAGGAGACGGCGGGAAGGGGGGGGGTTAATCAAAGAAATAAAAACTAGAGGCAATGGGGAAGATACTTACCGTAGACGAGAAAACAACAAGGGACACAAGCAAAAGTGTCACCAAAACAGTATGAAACAACATAGACATACATCTGAGGAACACAGTGGGGCGCCGCCTTGGAACGGTCAGCAGCATAATAATAACTGCTGGGGAGTTTAAACCGGTTAATGGTGCACCAAACCTCGCTCTTAGCCCCACCATGTTCCTATAAACGAGACAGTGTCAGTTGTCATGGTTACAAAAGGTTAAATAAGTAAAACACTAAAATGATCATGTAGGAACATATAAAAGTAAACCCAATGACCATAACAAAAGTACTCAATGTCCTAAAGGAAGACAGAGCAACAAGAAAATCACCTACAAGGGCCCGACGAAGCAAGGCAGAAGACGAACATTAAGACAATTCAGTCCCAAAGGGCTTTACGAACTATCCATCATAGAGTCTCCCACTTGGTCCGTCAGATGCAATCAAAAGAGGAAAGCGTAGTGTCCAACTGTAAAAGGGTTGAACACTAAACATGCAGTATGTCTTAAAATAGTAGGGTCATAACCTCTTTTAATAAAACGTTTAATAATTTTAGTAAAAACAGCAGAAAAATTACCATGACCCAAAATCTTACGAAGTTTGTAAACCACATCGCCATAAAAACCAGGCTGGCTAATCCCTTGTCGCAGAAGAGTTTTTAAATCAATATTGAATTTAGAAATTAAATCAAAGTTACGATTGTAAAATTTAGTAAAATATTTCCGTAATTTATGATAGCGGTAGCCCTGTTTTAGAAGCTTGCTGGTAATAAAAATATTCCGCTCGTTGAAATCCTTTACGTTGCTACAAGCTCTAGCGAATCTAATTAACTGAGAAACATAAACCCCGTACGATGTTGCAAGGGGTACGTCTCCATCTAAATGTGGATAATTAACTATACAAATAGATAGTAATATGAAGATCCAAAAATGATGTACTAAAATTTCAAGAGTTCGTTTTATTAAGTTGTAGTTCATGCGGAGAAATGTCAGACACCATTTGATCAAAATAAGGATTATCTAAATTAAAAATATCATCAAGGTATCTGGAAGTATTATTAAATGCGACTATAACATCTTGTTGTTTATCTTCAGAGAGACTCAACATAAAGTCTCTTTCATAGCAGTACAAAAACAAATCGGCGACCAGGGGTGCACAATTAGTACCCATAGGAATTCCTATGATCTGTTTAAATAGGGTATTACCAAACCTGACATAAATGTTGTCTAAAAGAAAAGAGAGTGCTCTACAAACTTCGTCACAGGTCCACATAGTATAATGTTTAATTATATAACAATACCGTTAGTAAAAAAAGCCTTGTTAGAATTACATGCTAGAAACGTAACTTTTTCCCGTGCAAAAGTTTTCTGAATTAGGGAAATTAGTTTTTCATTGATTAATTTATGTGGCAAAGTTGTATAAAGTGTAGAAAAATCGTATGTACTGACAGTTGAAGCTTGAAAGTTCTTAATTTTGAATTTATCCAAGATTTCACCAGAATTTTTAATTGACCAAAAGAGGTGTTTGCCTGTGTTTTCATGGACTTTATCACACTATCTAATTACATGTGTTTTAATGGCAGTCAAACAAGACGTCAATAAAATAGAAAGTTTACTTGTAGTGTAAGATGTAGAATTAGCAATGAATCTGGCTTTGTAAGGTTTTTTATGTAATTTAGGAATCCAATACATAATAGGAAGTTTGAGTTCTTTTTCATTACTTTGGACTTTAAGATTGGAAATATTAGTAATATGATTGTTTACAATGTCTTTTTCGGAGGCAGAGGTTTTAGAATACGCATTAGTACTATTTAGTTCCTTATGCAAAACGTTAATGTAATGGATTCGTCATACAATTATAATATTATTAGCCGCCTTGTCCGCTGGCACCAAAACAAATTTTGATTGAAAAGCTAGAATATCTTTTTTCAGATGTCTTAAAGTAAGTCTTGGTTTAGGTGGCAAAAGATGTTCATTTCCACGATAAAAATTAATACGTGAATCAATAATTTTAAAGATGTTACGTTTCCATGTAACTAGAGCATTACTATCCGCATTTTCACGGCGACACCATTTGACCGAAAAATCCTCTATAGATTCAGCAATCTGACCACGACAAGCATTAAAATCAATCTCAGAAGGAATTCTGTATTTAGGTCCTTTCAAGAATAAGTTACGAATTCTTTTGTCTTCAATTATATAAAATTACCAGTGATTATATGGCCAAAATCTGAATTACAGAATTTAGAAGTATTGCAGTCTCAAGTTGTTCAAAGGCGGCGTTCAATGAACGCAACCCCCATATGACCCAGCAACAAGAACCAATTAGGTTTTTCTTCCGGTTGCCATGGCAACCAGAAAATAGCAAGGAATTGAATTCTTTGCACAATAAAGGACTTCATGCAAGTATTATTCCTGCTTAGTTTTAACAATGGTGGCCTATTGGTACAGGAGTTGTTGCCTTTAAAGTTTGACACAAGCAGGGTGATCACAAAAGCTCACCATTGAAGACTTTTTGCTAAGGTGAGCTAATAATATAAAAAACAAGAGCTGTCAGTAGGACAGCATGCTCGACTATTCTAAGTGTTTGATAGTAAAAGAGCCTTGATAATGTTAAATTTTTTAAGATCACAAAAGGGCTATTTTTTTTTATAAATTCATGTTATAGGCCTTAGAGAGAGTTTCAAGTAAATATCTTTGAAGACCTTTAACCTTTAACCAAAATTTCTAAGTTTCAAAGGGGCAAATAATTCTGCAAATATTGCAGGTAGTTATGCAATTTTTGCAACTGATGTACATTGTTACTATAAAAAAAGTATTTTAAATTTCAATTGAATATCTCAAGCAATAATGAGATATTTGACTTTACAAAAAAACTTTAACCAAAATTTCTAAGTTAAAAAGGGGGGCATAATTCTGTCAATATTGTAGGCAGAGTTATCCAACTTGTCAATCTGATGTACTTTGTTTCTATGAATAAGTATTGTAAGTTTCAATTGAATATATTCAAGCAATAATTTGAGATATTTGACTTTAGCAAAAAAACTTTAACCAAAAATTTCTAAGTTCAAAAAGGGGCATAATTCTGTCAATATTGTAGGCAGAGTTATCCAACTTGTCAATCTGATGTACTTTGTTACTATAAATAAGTATTGTAAGTTTCAATTGAAATATCTCAAGTAATGATTGAGATATTTGACTTTACAAAAAACTTTACCCAACGCAGACGCCGACGCGGACGCTGACGCCGACGCCGACGCCGGGGCGACTACAATAGCATCTCATATTCTTCGGAATAGTCGAGCTAAAAATAGTTCATTAAACACGCCCGTTTAACTCACAACGAGTGAAAAATGTCCATCGGTAAAAATTTTGTGAGCCAACTTCCGTTCCCGTTGTGAGCACCCATCTTTGACTTGTGACACGATAAACAAGGTGAGTTTTCATAATTTTTGAAGATTACAGGCTGGTAGACATATATGTAAAAAATATCGAAAAAGTGCAGTTAGCTAGCGATGTGTTTTCCGAGTATGCACATGTAAAGATATTTTGCCTGTTGGTGGACAATTTGATGGAAATAAACCGTGCGACGCAGTCACTCGGGGTAGTAGGAAAACTGGAGACAAAACTTCTCTTTGGACCTTATTTAACATTTGAAACGTCGGATTCTGGTGACGTTTTTGTGCATTCTAACCTAAAAACAGATGCCCACAAGTCTTCAGCGTAAATTATTATCTGAAAGTCTTTCATAGAAACGAAGATATACCCTTTTTTTGCGTTTAATCCTCGTTGTGAGCAACCATAACCTCGTTGTGAGCAAGACAGGCGCAGTGCTTGTCTGGTTTTAGTATGCAATTCAAAATGGCAAGAAATACAATTTTCAATCTACCAAAAGCAATCAAAACGTTTCTGTACAATAGTTTTTCTTTGCAATAGTTCTTCTTTTTTTTTTTTGCAATAGTTCTTCTTTTTCTTTTTTTTGAAATTATTCTTCATATTCACAAGTCATCAGATTAACAGAAGAACTAATCAGTGGAGGTATAATCAGCTATTTTTTTCGTAACACTCTAGTGTGGCACGAAGAGTTGAACATCACGGGGTGTTTATGAATATTTCAACAATTTCACAATCTGTGTGATACACACATACATGTGTTTATCCTGAGCTGAAAGACTGACCAAGTTATGTAAAACAAGAAGAACTATCACGGTAAGTTGACAATGCCCCTGAAGTGGTGCTTTGTCCTTTGATATATGGACCAGATAGATTATTTGTTTTTGGACAATTAGATCTTTAATGTGAAGGTCATTCAAGGTCAAGGTGAAAAAATATAGGTCAGTTGGAAGGTCTTGTCCAAAGGGGCATTGTGTTCCAAATATGAATTAATTCCACTTACTTATAAAAGAAGTTATGACCAATGTTTTAAGTTTTTGGATGTTCTAGAAGGTCATTCAGGGTACAAGGTAAAAAAAAATACAGATTCAGGTTTGAAGGTCTTGCCTAAAGGGGTGTTGTTTCAAAATATGAGTAGAATCCGTATGCTAATACGGAAGTTATGACAATTTGACCTTCAGGGTGAAGTTCATTTCAGGGGTCAAGGTCAAAAGAATATAGGATAGCTGAAAGGCCTTGTCCAAGATGTGTTGTGCCTAAAACATTATGCCAGGGACATTATGGCCAATCTTAAAATGTTTTTGGACAATTTGACCTTCAAGGTTTAAAGGCCATTCAGGGGCCAAGGTAAAAAAATACAGGTCCATGGGAAGGTCTTGTGCTAAGGGATTGTTGTGTTCAAAATAATGAATCAAATCCGTTTACTAATAAGGAAATTATGGCCAAATGTTTAAAGGATTTCGGACAGATTGACGGACTGACAGACGGACAGTTCAAAACTAATATGCCTCCCTTTGGGGTATGGCACAACGTCTTGCAAAGAAATGCTGCTGAGCAAAAAACGTTTTAATTGCTGCTTGGTAGATTGAAAATTATATTTTCACCATCTGAATTACATATTAAAAACCATACACGCACTGCGCTTGTCTTGCTCACAATGAGGTTTATGGTCCTCACAACGAGGATTAAAGCAAAAAAAGGGTATATCTTCGTTTCTATGAAGACTTTCAGATAATATTTACGCTGAAGACTTGTGGGCATCTGTTTTTAGGTTAGAATGCACAAAACGTCACCAACAGAATCCGACGTTTTTAAATGTTAAATAAGGTCCCCAAAGAGAAGTATGTCTCAAGTTTTCCTGCTACCCCGAGTGACTGCGTCGCACGGTATTTCCATCAAAATTTTTCCAACCAAAAAGGCCCCAAAATCTTTACATGTGCCCTACTCGGGAAAAAACCCCGCCCAGCCAACGAATTTTTGATATTTTTACATAAATGTCTGTAACTTCAAAAAATTTTTTGAAAAAACCACTTTGGTTTTCCCTGTCACACCCTCCCCAAAGATGGGGGGCTCAAACGAGGAAAAGGAAATTGCTCACAAACATTTTTACCGGGTGGAAAATTTTTTTAAAATGTTTTTCCCCCCCCAAAGGTTTTAAACCCCCCGGGCCCCTGATTAAAGAAGAGGGTCCCAAAAATTTTCTCCGCTACCCCGACCTCAATATGGGAATGTCAAAAAGAACTTATTAAAACCCCCATTTTGAACCACAATATTGCCAAAGCAATCAAGAAAAAATGCTAAATGGGGCCCCTTTTTACATAAATAATTTTATAAAAGTAGGTTTTAGTTTGGGCAAATCAAATCAATTTACTGTCATACCGTTGACTTGCCATACAAAAGAGTACTTTTGGTCTAAATTTCATTGATGTAGTTTCAAATATAGACAGTAGGTCTATGTCAGACTCACTGAAACAACCTTCAAACTAAGGTTGTTCGAAGGTTCTAAACTATATACCAAAATATGACGACCTCTAAAATTTACAGTGCAACACAAAAACCTTTTGGTCTAACCAAACAGTAAGAATAGGCAGGGACATTTCAAACACCGTGGAACTATTGTGAAGCGCGATAGCCAGAGGATCAAAGGAACTGTGGTCCAATCCTTACAATCGCCATACCAGTAGTGCCCTTGCCTAAGAGCATTGCCTCCCTATTTTCGAGGTTGATTTTTTCTAAATTGAATCTCGAGATCGATTTACATACGTTTCAAAAAATTGTTTCGCAATCAAGAGTTAAAAAAGGTTAGAATAAACTAAACAGAAACAGATTTTGGTATTACCTTTATTCCGCGTTGATAGAGAATTTGTTGAATCATTATTTCGCCAACACGTGGAAATTCATCTGTCACAGGCGTCATCCGGGAAAGCACCGGAATGACCGTAGCTTTACCTGGGCTCTGCTGGATGACTCCGGAGCGATCCTGGGGGTTAGTTGGGAACTACCCGTAGTGCTTGCCGGGGTAAGTGTGACCGCAAACAATTTAATTTTCACCCCCCGGATTGTCCCCGGATCATCCCGGTAATTACCTCGGGATGGTCCTGGGCTCTCAGCGGAGTTAAAGTGAGACCGGCAGCTTAACTGCCTGTTTGAAGCCTCTGGTCCATTCTATTTCAACTGAAACTTAGTAAAATGGTCTAAGATGAAATGTATTCATTCGTCTGTAGATGGATCTCCCAGAAACACATAGCAACTTATTTTAAAGCCTGCCTTAATCAGATTTTCAAGCGTTTCTTTAGAAATGTTCAATTTTGGTTGATGTAAAAATCAGTTTGAAATGTCTTACATACGTTTTTGTCGCCAAATTTTATACACTCTAATCTGAGCTTATCTAATCATATCTTGACTGTTATTTATCCCAAAGTATTTCATTTCCTGCATAGAAACTTGCAGACAAAATCAGGCATGATCTTGTTATTTTCAAACAATGTTCACAAGTTACCCACTACCAGGTTTTTCAAAATTGCCTGTTTTGTTCTTCACCAGTTAAACATTTTAATTTTATATATCAATCTCATTTAAAGAAAGTTTATCCATTTTTCTCTCAGAAATAAGTAAATGACCATCTCCACAGTTCAGAAAGACATCACCCAGCACCATGTATTTGTTTGTTTGTTTGTTCGTTTCATTTTACGCCTTTTCCCAATAGTATTTCAGTCATATAGGCGGTTCCTGGAGAGTTACACCAGTACTAGACTACCTTCCTCCGCGCTAAACTACCAAAGCATCTCCCAGAGATCGAACCCACGCCAGAGAGATAACTGGATTAGAAGTCATTGTCTCTAACCCCTCGACCACGGAGGCACCATGTATAAAATGACAGCAACATATACCAAAACAGTACAACCATATACCAATTGGCATAACAACATTTCAAAACGACATAACCATTTATAAAAACACAGAACCATCAATTAAAACGACCTAACCATTTTTCAAAAATCCACAGCACCATCGATTAAAACGACATAACTATTTATCCAATTCACAGCACCGTCTTTTAAAACGACATCACCATGTATCAAACTTTGAGCACCTTCTATAAAGCCCACAGCACCGTTTAACAAAACGATGTCACTATTTATCAAATAGAGAAAAACAGAATCCCTAAAGAAAATTACAACATCGTCAATCAATTCGACTTCGCCACTTATCAAAACGACATCACCAAATGTAAAAAAACATTGATCAGTACTACAGCACAATATTTCAAATAGACCTAACCAAGTATTGAAATCACAGCACCATTTATTAAAATGACATCATCATATGTCAAAAAAGACTGCACCGTTTATATGACTGCACCATATATCTAGATTACATCACAATCTTTCTAAACGACATCACCATATATAAAAATAACATCACCATCTATCAAAACCACAGCACCATCTATATAAACGACATCACAATTTATCCAAAGGACATCACGACTTTATAAGTGTGTATGTAAGGCAGCTATGGCGTTCCATAGATTTTGATCATTTGCAATATGAATGTGATGGTTGATTTTGGATATACACTAAATATATCTAGTCTGCATTGTTCGCTTTACAGTCAGAGTTTATTGCAAGATATTTTCGTAGTACGTACTACGAAAATATCTTAAATGGACTTGCAACTCTTTCAATGTGGACAAATACATTCAATTCTATAATTTTTGGGGAAATTCCAAACATATACTCTGACTGTGTGAACAATGCAGAACATGATCTGACGTCAGATATGTGTCGATTGATCTTGGTCTGCCCTGGTTGCACGGGTAAATCTTGCAACCACCACTGCAGGTTTTTTAGTTAACAAAGATAATCTGTAATAGTCAGTGCTGATCTGGGGCAAATAATTGTGCGGTTACAAAATACTTTATTTGCATAAATAAACGTTTACCTCGCCATTATAGACAGAGTAAATATCAAACATATTTCACAAGGTAAATAAAAATTATGCAGAGATGTCTGGTTCTGATTATTTAATCAATTGAAAACAATAGGTTAATATTAAACAATAAAGGTTTTGCAATGTTCACAATGTTTACATGCTCGGTCTGATTACGTCTGTAAATTGACGACAGAGGTAAATACTCGATCTGTTCAGGCTCCCTCGCACCGGTTTCAGCAAAATGCAACTTTTAGATAACAATGCAGGAATTGTTTAAGCATTTTTCGCCACATTATGATGTAAAAATGTCGATAGAAAACGTCTTAAGCAACTTACAAATACAAGCATTTTACTTACTGAAACATTTTTTTTTAATTTCCATTAAAATATTAAAAAGAAAGCGTTTGTTACAGTTTCATAATTATATATATGTAAGGTAAAGTAAAAACTTTAAAATTGAACTTTATATATTTATAAATTATTTCATGATCTTAGAATCCGATAACAAAAACATTTAAGGCGAAAATAAATTGGGAGTCGACGAACTTATTTTAGGTCATTCTTTTATTCGCTTAAAAACGTTTCTATTAAGCATGCATCATTTTCTAAGATTGTTTGTTTGTTTTGTTGGATTATAAATCGCCTGACACTTTACATTAAAGGTCAAATGGTTACTTCCATTTCATGCTGAATACTGCATAAGCCGGTGCTATTGGGCGTAGACGATAACTTGCGCTTTCCAGTATCGTCCATGAACAGGTTAAACCAAAGCGAGCCTGCAACATTTTCAATTTTGTCGTTTTGGACTTCTTCCGGGATTCTAATTAACTCTATTCCAGCTTTACTGCTGAAGGAAAAATAAATAAATAACTCTATTTCCAGCTTTACTGCTGAAGGAAGAATAAATAAATGAATGAATGAATGAATAAATAAATAAATAAATAAGCAAGATGAGAATAGCTGGAAGAACACTAATTTGGGAGTGCTTCCTAAGCAGCATCTAAATAACGTTATTTAGACAATGCACGTTTGTTAATACAATGGATATGACGTTTTGTATTTCTGTGCTTCTTCTTGCAAAATGGACTCTCATTTGCCCGTAATTTGTTAAATTTTAAAACAAAATGTTTTAGTTACTTGCTATGAATTGCAACATAATTATGTAGTTATATTTCAAAGTTAATGGGATTTTACATCAATCTCACAGGAGTGCTACATTAAAGCCTTCTGTATCCTCTTAGCATGATAAACGAGCTTCAACAAATGTGTTTTAGCTAGAAATAATTCACCCCATTTCCTCCCAATAGCTGACAATACTTTATTTGCTTGCCCGCCTCACGATGTTTAGTGAAATGGTTTTAAATTTATGTGTAAAGAGTGTAAAGTAAACACAAAATCAAAAGATTATTAAAAGCATCAAAGTAAACGAATATTGTTGCAATGCGTTGTTTATTTCCTTTTCCGACATGGTGGAAACAACAATAGTACCACAGAACTGTTTAGCATTTACAATTGCATGTATCCTTCTTGTCACACTGATTTGCATTTTGTCAATTTATTTTTTCAAATTAAATCAACTATTTTAAGATGTAATGGATTAAAATGACCTATAACGTTTTATTAAGTTATATATTATATAATATTATATTATAAAACACAATGCCTTTAAAGGGTGAAAACATAAATCATACCAAGGCCTATAAATATTTTTGCAAACATAAAAATGTGGCCAAATGAAATATGCTAAAAATAAAAACAGAAGATCTATCAAAGACGCCGCTTGCATTATGTACATTGTCGTCTCAGTTTGAAAGAAATGGCTTAGTATAATCGGTTGCTGGGACATTTAAAACGTCATAAACAAAAATGTAGGAAAGCGGGGTTTTAAAGATCATTCAGGGAATGACAAACTGGCAAGTGTGTTGAAGACGACTTTGTGTTTCGTTGATAAGTAATAATACAATTACGTATGTTTTTGATATTCGGTTTACCTGAAACATTTGCCAAAATGCTCGTCCTATAGCACACTGCAATAAGCAGATAAGCAGAAGTTATGCCGTATTCGTGTATGATGCAACGAGTCAACGCTGAGTACTGATTACATCATAAAAGTACCTGATTCATATTTAAACAGCTTCTTTCTATTACATCAATTTATATAACACAACTAGTTCGGCATATGTCTAAAATATACCGAATAGCAAATAAATTAAGTTATATAGACGAGATATCAAAACGGTAGTCAGGTCGTCATTCTTACCAATGATCCTAAAATGTAAACCATATTCCTTGAAATACTTGTAATGTTATTATTTACACGTATAAGGAGGTTACTAGTATTTCAATCCATTATAAGTGAAGAAAAAATTATCTATTTATTGGAGAAATTAAGCCCATTCTCACGTGGGAAATCAAACGAGAAAAATATACATAGAAGTCTGGTCCAGATGATTAAAGCAATCACAACCATGTCATACAAGTGAATTAATTATACAAAATCTTGTTTTATTACAATGCTTTCATTTAATGTATATAAGAACAGGCATTGCATTACCATATTGCTATAATTGTTGACTAGATTATATGGAAATAATACAACACTGAGGTACGTGATATATTGTTTTCGAGAAAACTAATCTTATAAAGATGATACGATTGTATTTAGGTAAACAAAACTATTACATTCTTCATTTGCGCGTAGAACATGTACTACACAAACTTATATAGCTGGTCATTACTATAGTGAAGAAGAATGCAAAGGAGCTCAATTGAATACCCTGTTTGCCCAAGAAATGCTTTATTTTTTACACCATTAAAGCTTTTTATTTTCGATGTCCTATTTTAGTTAAAAAATACCCGCTGCCAAATTACCTACCCAATCTTTTACTTGTAATGATTTAATATTTTGTATGGAAGTCAAGTCATTTTGCTGCTTTTATGACAATGCCGTCATTGTCGGACAGGTAATCCGAGTGTAATGTCATTATCAAACATTTTGTTGCTTTAAAATAGGACCTCAAGAGCAACTGTCAACCATGTAAGTCATTTAAGAATATATTTTGTGAAGGTTTTTCTTATTGTCAATGTCATCATATAAGAATGCATACCGATCAAAATGATGACAAAAGCGAAGCACAGTACTTCCTTCCAGATTCCTTAAAATATGTTTAATATATATATGTAATCGATAAACAAAGGCACATTCTTTTCTCTACAGATTTAATTTCTAATTTAGGTAAAAAGTAAATATATAAAATAAATAGTAAATAACAATGGGTGGCAAGTGCATGTGTGTGTTGTTTAATCACGAAGATGCATATAGACCCGACTTATACTATGTTCCGGAAAGCAACATTGCCTATTTTAAGCTGATATCAGCTTGTTACTGCTCCAGACAGATATATAAATCATGTTGTTGAACTTTGTTACATTATTGATATGCTTATTGATCTCTTAATCTGAAAGATTTCAAATACACGTGGGAAATCAAAACCGGAATATATTCACAAACGCACATCGTACATAACTACTGATAATTTAACTCTAGAGTGTAAGGCTACTGTAAGTTATTTCCGGGACAATGACCGTGGTAACGTATATAAGCGAATATATCATGATACAATGACTAGTCTTGTAGATACTATATTTTTAAGAAATAATAAGAACACCTGGGCCTTTTGTTCTCCGCCTCGTTTTATTGGATTTTAAGGCACACCGATACTTAGTCAAAAAAAATAGTAGGATGCATTATTTGCCTCATGTAAGGCACGAGCTGGTAGAACTTTTGCTCTTGAGAGGATACGAAAGGTATCATAAACGATTCTTATGCCCCACGGCACCGGTTGAAGCGACAGTAAAGGTATTGGAATTAATAAGGCAGTTGCCGGCTGCCAGTTTATTTTCGTTTTGCAACAGGTTTTTCTTTTTTATTACATTTAGTTAATGGGGTTTGATAAATTAAAAGGAAAAATATTTATTGCGTGACGTAATTGTCTTAAAATGGAAGCACACATAGTTAATTTCTTTTAAACAGGAGGTGTAATCTTTGAGAAAATTCAATTAAGAAACGAATAATGATCCATCTTTAAAAAGCGTGTATACAATTTGTTTCCCTGAAGGTAAAGGAAGTTTTAAAAAATAAGCACAAAAACGATAATTTAACATCTGTTTTGTTTTGTTTTACACAAGGCATCAAGACAGACTAGACTGTCATATGGCGCCGAAACAGGAAACATGATTTTAGCTTACCTCGGGTGTTACAGGAGCCAAAACTACCTCACCTGCTGGAGCTAAGAGATGCAATTATTGAAGTCAATAATTGGTTTCAAACTATTTCAATTGAAAAAATATCAATCTGATGTTGTTTTTGTTACATTTGTGTTGTTGTAATTGTTACGAACTCATGCATATACTTTAAAAATCGTATATTCATAAAAGAATATATCATCTATGTGATACACATGCAATTCTATTCGAAATCTATTCTAAACTGGAACACGACTTCTTGTAATGAACACTATGCAAGTGAAATCATTATGTTTACAACTGCTTTGATAGTCATTTACCTCAATTATACAGACACAAACAACAGTGAAGACACATTTTAATACAGCCACATGGTTTATAAGATATGTACATGTACGTTTGATATCACGATGCCAAAACAGTATCACAGATTCTTAGATTCTTGGCAATGATTTTTATACTAGCTGTATAGAAATAAATACTTTTCTTGTCTTAAAATCATGTTTTTGGGATATAAACCTTAGAAAAGCGCCTATCTCTTCAACAGTGGGCGGAGTTTTTGTGCGTTACCCATTTATTCATATGTCTGTTCGTCTTTTCGAAAAACGCTTCCTCATTTTAATTACAAGATGCTACCTACAAAAGCTGTTAATAAGAAGTTTATGTGTGTTTTACATGAAGTATAAAAATAACCATAGATTAATGATGTCATTTTTTCTAACTTTTTCGTCATTGAAGCAAAAAGTGATAAAACAGAAAAGAAACAAATTATCAAAGGTCTTCCAACACTTTAAATATTTTGAAATTATTTATTGATAATTACAAAGAAAAAAAGTTTAATTGTGTAAAATGTGAATAACGTGTATATAAGCCACACTTTTATAAAATTATATGTTCCTTTAACTTTGAAACGGAAAAGAATACCTTTAACATAGAAACAGAAATATGTCTATGGCACGTCTATAGCCGAGTGCTTAAGGTCACTGAATTCTATGATGTTGATTCTAATCTCGCTAGGGATTTATGGTTTTTACATGTGAGGAAGCTACCCAGCTTTCGGAACGCTGTTGGTTCGACTTAGGTTTCCGTTTGTACATAAAACAATATACGGTGGGTCACCTGGGATCTTCATCCACAAGTAAGGGAAGATAGATAGATAGACAGATATTTATTCAGGTAAAAACACACATACATGTAATTATACATAATACAAACACTTAAGCATTTTATATAAAACTGATGACACAATTGTAATAAAATATTTCGGAAGTTTGTCAAACATAAATATAACAGGAGGCTCATTAAATAATAAAATATAATAACAAAGACAAAATCTAAAACTCTTTCTTTCCTATGACTAGATATCAATTTACCAGTTAAATATAATGTGACGACGTAAGTGGAAGCATTTATAGAGTAGTGTGCAATAACCTCGGATTGCCCATGAAAGCCCGAAGGCTTATTTCCAATGAGGTCCTTGGATATACACTTACTAGAATATACAATATAAAAACAAAAAACAACGTCGCCAAATAACTTCTACTGTGTTGATGCCACGTGTAAGCAATAAAAATGTAAGTTGTGCCCTTTGTTAGCCTCTTTTCTAGTTTCTATATTTTCCATTTTGATTTGTATTTATGTATCTATAATATTGTTCAGATATAGTGACACGTGTTCTCTAGTTTTTGGGGAACGTATACATCTGCTATTCGCTCTAACTAACATTTAAAATCCAGGACACCATTCCGAAGGGAAAACTGGAATGTCTAACATACCATTACATTTTATCTGTAAGGCCGTCATTTAATTGGTTAGATAGGATGACATATGTATCATATATTCTTGTAGGGTCCAGAAAAAAACCCACACACAAACTAAACAATAAAAGTCAGTCTTACTTAATATATAGCCTAACATGGAACTCAACCAAGAAAATTTCAATCTTGTCGACAGGTCAGTTTTATAACACTATCATAGATTTGTTGAATATAAGTGTTTTTAAATGTTATGTAAAATTGATAACTTATGTTAGATCCTAAAACATTCAGTATTAAACTGTAGAAATAAATTGGAAAAAAAATTGAAATATCCAAATATCATGTTCTTAACTTTTTATGTAGGGTCGATTTGTTAAATATATATATATATTTACGCTTGACTCTTATTAAGCTTTACCATTGTTTGTCAGTTATACGTTTTCCTGGAATGTCAGCACTCATCACAGACGTTGAATATATACAAGGCAGGTTATTGTGCAGACGATTAGCAGAGAAAAGTGATTGTTTTATTTTACTCCTTCACTATAGCAGTGTTATACATTATAGTACTATCACATTTATAAATGGGTTATAATGGCACACAACAGTTACCAACTAGTTCTAAATACTTCACGTAACATCTGTTATTTTGTACAGAGAAGAATGTGTAACATGACTTTCTGCATCCAAAGGCTTCTGTAAATAAAAACACAAGGAAAAATAAACGTAATTATGAAGTCACATTTGAACGATAATGAATTTTCTCATTAATTATTTGGGAGTGTTAAACTAAACCCCAATAAAAGAATGATAAATGACCTTCTTCAAGCATATTTTGTGACCAAAGCTAATCCATTCCAATCTTAAATTAACCTTAAGACATGTGTGCAGCTAAAATGCATTTCCATGTCAACTGAATTGATCAGTATAACTTTTTTTCAGACAAATAGGCTTTTAAGTATCGGAGATCTAGAAAACTTAGCCCACGTGAGTATGACATGGTAATCTGTCGTGGCGCATTCCTTATAAATGAAATTAAATGTCTAAAAGGAGAAACCAGTGTGTAAATGTGCGTTCGTAGGGAAGGTCAACAAGATAAATAGTTGTAAACGCAATATTGTATCAAAATAACATATTCCAATTTGACATCTACAAACATTTTCTGGACTGCTTTATTCTTGTATCTCATGCATCTAGAATTTAAAAATGTAATTAAAAATGAACTTTTGTAACCATGTCATTTATAAATTATATATAAGACACTTATGTCTATGGCATAAATCACTGCCTTTTCCATACTCGCTACAAGTAACATTTACACTTGAGAACACTCTACATATATCTTAAAGAAATTTGATAAATTTGAATATTTCATGACATTTTATGATCATACTAGATCAATGTTATATTTGTTTGGAGTAGAGGGTATCACCTTTGAAATTAGATACAAGTGTATCAAATGCTTACATAGGGAAAAGAAATATATCACAGGACTAATGATTTATTACAGATTTATATTAAAATCCTCCAATACTTCAGCTTGTAAAGACTTTCATAAATAGTTTTCTAGTAGGTGTATATTGAATGATAATTTATGTTCCATCGAAAGAATCATTGATATGCAGAAATAGTAGGTGTAAAAAAGGTCATATCAGCACATTTTATCACATTTTAACACATTTTATCAGTTCACATTGAACCTAATATAGAAAAATTATCATAGAATTTTAACATTCATTTCATTTAAAGAATAAAAAAATGTATATAAATAAATAAAAATGTAAAATATGGAAAAAAAGAATAATAGCAGAAAATATTGTGTTGCACCATAGTGTTTATAATTCTCTACAGGTTTCGGTTATATCGAATCTTCTTCAGGATGAACATATTATAAGATCATCGATCCTCAATGTAAAATCGATTCCAAAATAAGTACCATTTATCAAGCATTAATGTGTCACGCAAAAGCTAATGCAAGAAAAAAAAACAGGAAAGAACAAACAACACCCCCCCCCGAAAAAAGAAAAGAAAAAAAAGATATCACCATGTAGTCAGATTTAAACGATGATGAGCTTTCACATAAATCACAAGGGGGGAATTTATGCTAAAACCCTATTAACGAATGACAAATGAACTTCTTCAAACGTATTATGCCACCTAATATAATCCATCCTTTAAATTAGATAAGTCACTTGTGCTGCTTTAAGGCAATTCTGATGAAAGCAATTCCATATGAACTGAATTGAACAGATTTCTTTATTGCATTTATTTGTATTTATGTGACGAAATAATAATAATAATAATTATTATCATAATAATAATATTACATGTAATAATAATAATAATAATAATAATAATTATTATTATTATTATTAATATTGTTACTATTATTATAAATAAATAATAATAATACTAAATAATAATAATGATAATAATAATAAGTTGAATATTTTGTTAGGAAACGTATTATCCTCTCTTTGTACACAAACAAAACGTGTTAAAAGCAGAACAGTTTCAATAGATGATCATAAAAATCATAAAATAATGACAACATAGTGATTATAAAGTTGTTTTCTTTTTACTGTACAATATGCCTCCCCATTTACACCCCTTTAAATGCGTCTATTTATGATAGTTTAGTATAAATATTTTTTTGTAATAATAGTAATAATAATAATGATTCCATATAAAATTGATTTTATAAGAAATTATATTAGCAAGGTTGACCCACATTTAAGGCATGAACAATGCAAATTCGATAACTTAAGAATTTTATTTTATCCACTACACACTCATGTACAATGTAATGCTATCCGTTATTTTCTTCCATAACGTCGTACAGACATACGTGTCTTACACATGCGAGCCATGAGATTAATCAAGACAGACTACCATTACACCTGATGTAGTTAGTTTTTACAATTTCCTGCTTTAACGATGTCGTATATAATTATAATGAAAGAAATGTACACAACCATATGTCATAGACAACATCTTCTACAAAAAAAACGATCATCATGACAAATCAGTTTTGCGCCACATCGCTATTGAATTTTATAAAATAAAAGATCAAAGAAATACAGTCTACAAAACAATGTCATAAATATAATACAAGTCATTATCCTCTGAAACAAAGCCGACTATTTCTGTTTGATTAAATACTCACATAAAGTCAAAGGAATATAAACAAAGAAAATCTTATTACCGACTTATAAAGTGCTTTAATTTATAAAATGAAATGTAATTATATAAATGTTAATATATAAATTATCGGTAGAGAAAATAACCTAGTATGCTGTTATCTCAATATTCTTAGTACAGAAAACACGGGGATATATGAAATGACATTAAGCATATTCCATCACCTTGCCATATCCCTTGCCAATAATAATATGAAATGTTTAAAAGATGAGGTTTGATCTTAACATTTATAGTAGATGTCAACATTTTTCTTTGACAAAAGTGAACTGTATACTACTGATAAATTTTTGCAATATATTCATATTTGACATTAGACACTCTAACAAAAAATAGACTATACGCTCACATGGTTCTATCAGGGTATCACACAATGATTGAAATAAAGAATATACATCAAGTATGACTGGAAGAATCAACAAGTGAGAACAATAAACGCAGCCACAACAGTACCCAGCCACACATGACAATTGTTAAGGCACAAAGCAAGGCAACAAACGATTTAAAGACCCAATGACTCTATGTTTAATTCAGTAAATAAATAAATTCGCCAATGTCATACATAATGTAAATATTCAAATAACATTTTGGGACTATCAAAATGAGCTACTTATTCTAATACCTAAACGACTTATAACTCATGTTCAGTGCTACCTTTTTCTGACGTGTGACATCTAAGATTATTATTATTATTATTATTATATACCACATTTCTATAGCACTCTTTTCATAAATAATAAATGTTCAAGAGTGCTTTACATAAATCCGATAAAACATAATCATATATATATATAAGACATAATGTACAACATTAATTAAGTAAACCTATTAAACAATAATGATAATCCAAAAACAGTAAAGGATGGTAAGAAATACAAACACATTTAGTTTAAAATCAAGGCTCAATTAAAATTAACACTGATAATATAGCAAAAGTAGTACATGTATGATGATTTTTGAACTAACGTCCATAGAACTTTATGAAATAATGTGTTTTGAGAGCTCTCTTAAAAAGATGCTCTAAATCCATTATTTAAACATTTTGAGAAATGTTTGACCTTTCTAAAGACATAAAAATGTATTGATTTCTGAGGCATAATGTTCATAATTAATGTGTACACTCAATAAAATTAACAATTTTCAGTTTAAGTAGATATAAGTAAATCTTGCAACATATATAGAACAAACTAAGTTATGTCTTCATGACTTTTCTATTAAGTGTCTTTTTCATCTTCAACATTTTCACTATATATATTTGTTTTAAATTTTTCCTTTAAAAACATCAGTATCATTTTATATTTCGTCTTGTATTTTATTTCTTATCAATTTTATTGATATAACTAATCTTCAAATACATTCCCGATACATACAATGCACACCTCTGTTTGATTGAAAATAAGGATTCATCCGTTAATCTAAGAAAAACATTATCACAATTCACATGGGAAATCAACCATGTAATATATACATTGAAGTCTGATCCAGAAACTTGAGGAAATCACACCTATATGTCAGAGGTCTGACATAAAGATTAAGTATTTGTCGTTTATCTTATTGTCGAGTAGGAAGTAAGATCTGCTAGACATTCTTGTTAATTTCCATTGTTTTTCATTACAGTGTTCTTTACTGTACCAAGATTGCAGCAACGACCAAGAAATAACCTTACATACATACTTGTATGCCAATTAAATGAGCCATCAACTGTTAGACTTATCTAAAAATGTTGTAACATATCGTAAAAGATTTTAAATTAATTGATTTAAGAAATATGCATATTATATAAATAACACATGGGTTTGTGGGTAACAGTAAAAATATCATCCCGAGGAAAATACTGTTACCCGAGGCGTAGCCGAGGGTTACAGTATTTTCCTCAGGATGATATTTTTACTGTTACTCACAAACCCATGTGTTATTTATTTTATTAACCCGAACAAAAATACTGAGATGATCTGAAATTGTCAACTAAATCTAACTGTAACAAAAATAAACCAAGAGTAACAATAACTAAACTGTCCTTACCTTTTAAGTTTTAAGTGTACTTTACTGTAGGCCTACTTGAGATGTTTTCTTTTTCTTTTATTCTTTAAGCAAGTGATGATATCTACAAATCATAAACATACAATAAGCTAGGTTTTATTTAGGAAACAAAACACTAACCCATTTACATGATTATGATCTGTGAAATCTGATCCTTCTGTTTCCAGAATATTCTTAGCATGGTTTTTGACAAAATAACGATGATATCCTATGTTCACCATATCTGTAACGTTTCACTGATTAAATTTGTTAAATAATCCTTTGTTGCATGCTTAAATCGTCTGCATGTTCCAGTTTGAAACATAATTATTTACATTGCATTTACTTCCGTTGAAAACGGATGTTCACTTTTTGACTATTCAGCAAAAAGATATTTTATACGCGAAAAGCACACCAGGGTGCAAACAACTAAATTTTATGAGTGTCATAGGGACTCCAGAGGAGAAATTGATGTCCTATCGGGGTTTAACGTTGAAAATAAGAATGAATCGAGAAAAAAATGGCGGCCATTTTATTTCATTTTATTTAGGAAATAGACCACGTGACCTCTTAAAAAATACTGTTACCTATGTAACAGTACAAAATTCTTAGTCACGTGGTACACTTGCATTAACAGTAAAAATAACTCCCAGAGGCCTATGGGAAATAAGCATTACGAAAAAAGTGAGGGGTAATAATATGGAATATTTGGTCATATCATATTTGTTTCAAATTTATTTTAATACTAAGTGAACATATACCTTCTTTGTTTATCTCATGATAGGGTAAAAAAGAACAATCTATTTATTAAGGAATTCTGACTGTCTTACTTCAAATTGAATAGTTTACATGGAAGTCTGGTCCATGTGATTTTTGCCATAGCAATCTCAAGATAGCGAGAGAAATAAATAAATTGGACGACATTTGTTTTATTCTTGTCCTTTAATTTGGATATTTAGATAAAATATATAACAGTCATAACAGTAGCATGTGTTTTATTGAAATTTTAGGGAAACTATATGTGAATACACTCAGTCTAACACAACCATCAGTTTTTTCGCTTTTAAATTAAAATGGTGCTTCCATAACTATGGATCTCACTTTTATACAGTTTTTACATTTACGTAATAACCTTGAGAAATATCAAATGTCATGCTCATTATGTGAACTCCTGCACTTACTTTCATATCATATCAAATGATGTAAATTTAACCAAGTGTTCCCTCTACAAATTATTTATTTTAAGTAAAATTAATAAATTCCTGAAATTGACAAATGTATCTGTATATTAGATATAAAAATAATTTTAAAGTAACATGACCCATTACTAAACAAATAAATATATAAATATTAAATTGTATATTAATTAATTTCACTTAAGAGGTGTTAAAGTAATGAGAAATTCATGCTGTGAAAACTTTTAAAAAGTATTTAATGTATTTATTTACATCATGTATTCAAGTCTACACACAATTTAAATTTCTGGACCCTTTACTTTCTGTGCTTGTTTGTTTGATTTGTTGTGTAGGTCATAGTTCGACTTTCCAGGAAGACATAGGGTGCATCTTCTTGCATTGTTTCAAACACGAACATGAACCCTGAAAAATATTTTCAGCATTAGACAAAAAGTACTCGATCTACAAACAAAGAAAAGCATTAGAATTATTTGTAGAGTAATTGTATAAAAATGTTAGAAAATAAATTCAACGAGATCAAAGGCGGGAAGTAAAATGATAGAAATGGCAAATTCGATGTATCTTTGAGTCTGTGCTTGAGAGATAACCAAGTGTGTAAGACCTCTTAATCGCTAACGACTCCCATAGCACAAACTTATACGGTATTCAATGCTAAGCACTGGAAGAATTGGAATAAATCATCCCGAAGGACCGCGCAGTAAAACAAACATTACAACCCTGAGACTGTAATTTATTAGATGCCTGTTTATTTTCGTTCAGTAACACCTATCTATTGCTATGAATTGTAGAAATTTATTAATACGTAAGAGTAGTCTGAAAATGGAAACATGTAAAAGGATTTGTTTATAATTGATCTAGATGATATAAATTGATTGTTCATACTAATAAACATAATTTCTTGTAATGAACAAAATTCAAGTGAAAGCATTATATAAGTCTGCTAAAGTATTGTTCTGTCACTTCGTGGACATTAATAACAGTGGAGAAACGTTTTTTATAACACATGGTTCGTGAGAAATGTATGTCGTATATAGCAATGCCAGGACTTTATCGCACCTGATGCCTATTATTAAAGTGTCACATCTCATTGCAAAAATCAAAATGACTAATTAAATCGCTTCATAATGGTCATGTTTATCATCCGTGCATTGTTGATGACGACTTTTTTTCAAATGAAGCATTATGTTAAATATATTTTAATTTCATTGCGGTTGTTGTGTGCGATAACCATATATTCATACGTTTGTCCATCTTTTCTAAAATAAGGTATAATATTATATGATTAAATATCTCACGCAGCTTTCTTTCAAAATTATAGTTTCAAAGATAAGATTGTGTATAAACATTAATTAATAGTGTCATATTTTAACAAACAACATGAACAAAGGAACAGTAAAATACTTTCTGTGTTGCCTTTTGAATCTCTTTTCAAGTTGTCATCTTTTAGTCATTCATTTTTTATTCATTCATTTATTAATATAGTTGTTTTCATTTTTCTTTGTATTTATTTTGCATTTATCTATTTTGCATTTATGAAAATAACTTTTGTCCAGTTATAGTTACACATTTTCTCTAGTCTATACAACAAACACATCTGTCACACACATTAATTAACAATGAAATCCAGAACACCATACTCAAGGGAGAGATGACTTTTCGAATATACCATGACACTATCTTTATTATGGCATCATTTAATTGGTTATATATAGGATGTGTCATTATTTGACACATGGCATCAGTGTATCTAAGAATTTTGAAGGGTTGAAAAGTAATAAAAGAAACTTTTTTCTGGACCTACCATTATATATATTAAACTAATATTAAATTCAACTAGCCTAGGAACGTTTTAAAAGTTTGCATCAGGTCAGACTGATAACTCTCTCATAGACTCGTTAAATTTAAGTCTCACAGAATGTGTAATAGTGTGACATGATAACTCATGTTTAATAAAATATATACACGCATTAAAAGTTAAGGTTAACTTTGAAACTGAAGTGACTGAATAAAATAATTGAAATATTACAACAAAATTTTCACTTTTGATCTGGATGACAACTCGTGTAGATCATACATAATTTAATTCCCTTGCTAAATAATATATTCTGTTTATAGATAGTTTTAGTGATACACTAATGAGACCTACATGCAAAATATGATTGTAGTTTTAATTGTCAATTAAAAGTTTAATTTGGAATAATTATTTTACGTGAAGTCAATTTTTCATATTAAATTTAAATGATTTAATATGGATCTGAATAAAATAAATTGTAAATATAATAGAAATATCCAGACATCTTATTCGTAACTTTTTACCCGCTGCAATTTTTGAACAATATGTCTTTTTTTCGCTTGACCCTATCAAGCATGGTGCATTGTGTGTCAATAATAATATCATTTTTACTGGAAAGTCTGCATTTTTCACCGACATTGAATCAAACGACAAACATATACACAAGGTCTGGTGCAAACGATTATCAGTACAGAAGTTTGTTTTATCTGATTTGTTTGATATTACTGTGTTGTGCAACATTGCACTATACCGTGGTGAAATTAATTATTTGATATTGGCACAAAACTGTTCTAACTAGTACAACATACATTATCCGACTTCTCTGACAACTGTTTAATAGGAATCAGAAATTGTAATTTGACGCACAAATACTCCTGCAAATAAAAAAAAACACAAGAAAACATGAACGTAATTATGTAGTCACATTTGAACGGTAATGAGTTTTTCCATTAATCACAGGGGAGTGTTAAACTTAAACCCAATGCATGATAAATGAACTTCTTAAAAACTATTTTGTCACAGAAGTTAATCCAATTTTAATTAATGAATGCCACATTTGCAGCTTAAACGTATTCCCATGCCAGCTAAATTTTACAGTGATATGAGTAGAAGTACACAAAACTATTTATAAAAAAACTCGTCCTTTTTGGCATCAGAGCAAAGAAAAAATACCCAAATGGGCATACAGGCATAAAATATGTCATCACTTTGTAGCATTCCTTGGCAATCATTAAAGCCTGTGGGTACCATTTGAAGGGGAGGTCATCATTTCCAAGATATATTATTAATTCATAACTCAATATTGTATCAAAATAACATATTCTGCCACCCAGAAACATTTACTTGACTACCATTCGCCAGTGGCTCATCAAGTTAGCATTGCAAAAATATACTTTTAACCTTGAATCAATTCATGTTTCTATGTTATACAACTGATATAAGGATACACTTTTACCAGTCTCTGAAATAAACAACTCTGGCATTTCAAAACTCGATATATCTATCATGACTAAGAAGGTTTTCAAATTTGTAATGTCGAAAAAGACACACATGTTTATAATAAACAGAAAATTCGAGTGTTTCTCATTCTGTAAATACAGGATTTATTTTCATCTTGTGGCGTGAAAATTATCATATTTCACTCGTGGCAACCGCCGCTCAAGAAATGTTTATTTTCATACCATTCGATGAAACGTGCATTTAAAGAAAAAGTTAAATGTCCTCTACATAATCTTTGTAATATTTGAAACTGGTGAATACAAATCTGGCAGTATGCATATTTTCAAGATTTTTCACGATGACTTATATTGCATGACAATTTAAAAGTATTTTGCATTTGTTATAATAAAAAAGAAGCATCATTACAAAATTACACCTGACAAAACAATGTCATTCCAACAACATCGTAAATACAATTGCATGTTTACAGTTTTTCGAAGTCGTATGTAAAAGAGATGTTTGCAGCTCCTTGAACGTGACTGAAAATTCCACACTTCTGAAATGAGTAATACTTTTTACAAATAATAGTGCATCATGCAAAAGCTGATGGAAATATTAACAGTGTCACTTTCTAGTCATTTGAACGATAAGTGATGAGTTTTCACATTAAAAATTTTTACCTAAAACCCTATTAAAGAATGATTTATGAAAGTCTTAAAACATATTGTTGTTACAAAAAATAATCCATCCTTTAATTAAAATATATCACCTGTGCGCCTTAAATAAAGCATTTTTAATGTCAACAGAATTGAAAAGTTTGAGTTCTTGCATTCATTTGAATAAAATTAATAAAATTAGCATTATTAGATAATAATGATAATAATAATAATAATGATAAAAATGATGATGATGATGATGATAATAATGATAATAATAATAATATAATTATTATTAATTTTCATTCATATATCATGTATGTGTAACACTATATAATTTACGAGGTATTGTAAAATGATAAAAACACACATTTACATTTTAAAATTCACGACACAAACGAATATTTATGGAAGTCAACACAATTTCAATTTAATTACCCATTTCAAACGTCGTAAATAATTTCTATCTTAGACATTACAATTGTCAGAAAGTTATTACTATTATTTTCTATATTTCCTCCATAACTGAAAAGGATTTACATGATATATATTACAGTTGGTACAAAGGATCATTTATACAGTAAATATAAATACAAGATTTCAATGTATAATATAAATTAGTAAAAAAAGGCATATTTATAATATGTACAAACATTTTTTTCTCTTGAGGCCATAAAGCAAATGCCTTTCTCAAGCACAATGAACTACTTTTTACCATAACATTTTTCATTCTATATTAAACTGCTTACAATAGTCCCCAATAAATGCTTGTTTTTGAATAATGACTATTTTGCAAAAGAACTTTCCAAGAATATTTATTATTTTGTCCTTTTTGTAGAATAAACAATTAAGCATAATTATTATTGTATATTTGTACTTGATATTAAGTAAATATACCAAACAGAAGTGTTTATGGCGTTCGTGATTCTATATGGCTCTATGATTTATGATTATATACGACGCTCGCTGAAACCAAATTTTTTCAATCTCAGTGCTTTGGTTTAGAATCACCAAAGAAAGTGATGATTTTATTTGATAAAGCTTACAGACTATCGGTGGTTCAACCCAGGTTCCAATTTCTCTCCCTTTTTACTTGTTCTGCCAACATCTGTTCAACTGTATAACTGCTTAGATACAATGACATATTTTATTCTAGTCTATGAAATAAACCACTCTGGCATTTCCACACTCGCTCTTATCAGCCTTTAAATTCCAGAACGTCGTCACCCAAGGGAAACTTGAAATTTTAAAAATTCCACTTCACTGGGCCATCATTAAATTTGCAATGCACAGTCGGTATACTGTAGGAATATGTAATCATCATTAAACATTAGACACTGGTGTATTTCGGAAGAGTAAAAATATCTTACGGGACTTGTCATTTTACATATACTTACTTAAATCTAATCTTTCATCTGGCACAGGTTTTGCCACACGTTCATTTTATAATTATATACAAAAGATAATATATATATATCCGCTTGAAGGTAATGTCATTTTTGAAAGCATTTTTCAAAGAATCCCCCAGCTTCAATTGCAGCTTTCATTCTGCTTTGTCACGAAATGTAGGTCTTTCGGCCTCATGATAATCACAAACTATGATGTAGTGGTGTTTGATGTTAATGTGCTTTTCATAGCGCGTGATTCTAGGAAGCGTAATAGAAATGAATATTCCAGCCCGTTACCAAATTTTCAGAAATTTTGACAACCGTCAATATTTGAAAAGGTCTTAATGATACATTTCTTGCGGCAAGTATAACTGTATATTTTCTGCTAAACATTTGGTTATTATTCACCACTTTCATGAATACGAGTAAAGCAAAATAGAGGAGAGTGGTTCTTCCCAATCTTAAACAACTCGTCACCCTTCTAAAGGGCCCCGATGGAACATTTTCTGCTGTGCCCAATCAAATATTTTTCCTGCTGAACATTTGTCACTATTCAATGTTTAGCAGGCTTGAGGAATTTAGGGGAAAAAAATATTTTTTCCCAATTGTTGACAATCCTTCAACTTTTTATAAGACTCTCATAGGCTTCATGTGAATGTTTTGTTCTGAACATCGCTATTCAACATTATGCGGATGTGAAGAATTTAGATAAAAAAATCCCAATTTTGTACAGCTCGTCAACCTTTTCTAATGCTTTAATGACACACATTCTTCTGGTTCCAACTGATTTTTTTTCTGCTAAACTTTAATCACTATCCGCCATTAAGCGGATTTGAAGAATTTAGAAAAAAGTTACCAGTTTTAGACAACACCACAAACTTGTTAAAGATAAAGATAATTTCTGCTTCATCAAACTAAATATTTTCTGCTTAATATGTGTAAAAACTGGAATTTCTTCGGGAATATCTTATTTTATTTGAACGATAATGAATTTCAACTTTAATTATAATACAACATGATTGTAACGTTGCTTTTAATTGGATAGTTATCACGTTTATATACACTATATACACGGTTCATGTTTTCTCAAATAAATGAGGTTTTCTGTTTTTAAAATCAGCTGTTTTGACATGTGACTTAGTCGATTCTTCTACGTTTCGTTTCCTTACGAAATACGATATAAATTAATTAAAAAATAAATTTCATGTTCTTTCTTATATAAAAGAGTATTAAAAAGGGCGTATCTCTCCTCAATTGTTTTGATATGCTTTAAATACGATACATTCTTATATTAAAAATCACACGCTTCAATCTTCAAAATAGTTAAAAATATGTGAATTGTGTAATAAACATTAATAAATAGTGTCATTTTATCATCCCTGTTGAGTGTACAAAAAAACTTGAACAAAGGAACAGTAAGTTAGTTGTTGCCTTTTGAATCTCTTTTCATAGTGCCATCTTTGATTAATTAATTAATTGACTAATTAATTAATTAATCGATTAATTAATTGATTGATTAATTATTTCGCATTTTTTTTATTGTGTGCATTTATATAAAATGATTTTTGTTTAGATAAATCGACACATTTTCTCTAGTCTATAGAACTAGCGCACCTGTCACTCTCATTAATTAACATTAAAATCCAGAACACCGTACTCAAGGGACAATTGACTTTTCGAATAAACTCTGACATTTTCTTTATTAGGCCATCACTTAATTGGTTAGATATGAGATGTTTAATTATTTGACACATGACATCAGTGTATCGAATAATTTTGTAGGATCAAACAAAGTAAAGAAAGAGAATTTTGTCATTTTATATATCAAACTGACATTGAATTCATTTTGGAACCTTTTCAGCTCGACTATTCGATAAGAATAAGTAGAGCTATTGCAGTCACCCGAGCGTCGGCGTCGGCGTCGGCGTCGGCGTAACCACTTATGTTAAAGTTTTTGTAATAATTCAAATATTTTCAAAGTCCATTGACATATGGCTTTGAAACTTTGCACACTTGTTCACCATCATGACCCCAATCTGTAGACAGGAGGAGGTAACTCTATCAAGCATTTTGACAGAATTATGCCCCTTTTTCCACTTAGAATTTACGTTAAAGTTTTTGTAATAGTTAAAATATTTTCAAAGACCATTGACATATGGCTTTGAAACTTTGCACACTCGATCACCATCATGACCCCAACCTGTAGACAGGAGGAGGTAACTCTATCAAGCATTTTGACAGAATTATGCCCCTTTTTCGACTTAGAATTTACGTTAAAGTTTTTGTAATAGTTCAAATATTTTCCAAGTCCATTGACATATGGCTTTGAAACTTTGCACACTTGTTCACCATCATGACCCCAATCTGTAGACAGGAAGAGGTAACTCTATCAAGCATTTTGACAGAATTATGCCCCTTTTTCCACTTAGAATTTACGTTAAAGTTTTTGTAATAGTTAAAATATTTTCAAAGTCCATTGACATATGGCTTTGAAACTTTGCACACTTGTTCACCATCATGATCCCAACCTGTAGACAGGAGGAGGTAACTCTATCAAGCATTTTGACAGAATTATGCCCCTTTTTCGACTTAGAATTTACGTTAAAGTTTTTGTAATAGTTTAAATATTTTCAAAGTCCATTGACATATGGCTTTGAAACTTTGCACACTTGTTCACCATCATTACCCCAACCTGTAAACAGGAGGAGGTAACTGTATCAAGCATTTTTTTACTATCAAGCACTTAGAATAGTCGAGCGTTGCTGTCCTACCGACAGCTCTTGTTTAAAACTTTGCCACATTCCAGATTTAAAATTCTCTCGTAGACTCGTTAAATATTGGTCTAAGGGTAAGTTTTATAGTCTGAAATGATAACTCATGTTTAAATGATTTAGTAATTAACTTTGGGAATAAATTGGATTAATACTTGAAATATTCAAACAACATATTCATAACTTTTGATCTGTGGTGGATTCTTACTATAGTATATGAAATGATAACTGATGTTAGATCGTACATAATTAACTTCGTTTCTAGATTTATTCGTTATTCGTTCTTTATTCGTTTCTAGAATAAATTCTGTTTATAGATAGTTTTATAGACAAACTTATCAAACCTTACATGAAAACTTGTTTGTAATTTTGATAATTAGAATTTAATTTTTAACTGTATGTGAACTCATTTTTTCCTTTTTCATATTAAATTTAAATGATTTCATATGGATCTGAATAAAATTAATTGTAAATATAATAGAAATATCCAGACATGCTATTCGTAACTTTTAATCCGCTGCATTTTTGAACAAGATGTTTGTTGTTTTTTTTCGCTTGACCCTATCAAGCTTGGTGCATTGTTTGTCAGTAATAATATCTTTTTTACTGGAAAGTCTGCATTCTTCACCGACATTGAATCAAACGACAAACATATACACAAGGTCTGGTGCAGACGATTATCAGTACAGAAGTTAATCATTTATCTGATTCGTTTGATATTACTGTGTTGTACAACATTGCAAAACACCGTGATAAAATCCACTGTATGATATTGGCACAAAACTGTTCTAACTAGTACAACATACATTATCCGACTTCTCTGACAACTGTTTTATATCAAAAACAGGAATTTTAACTTGACACACAAATGCTCCTGCAAATAAAAAAATACAAGAAAACATGAACGTAATTATGTAGTCACATTTGAACAATAATGAGTTTTCCCATTAATCACAGGGGAGTGTTAAACTAAACCCCAATAAAAGAATGATGAATAAACTTCTTAAAAACTATTTTGTCACAAAAGTTAATCCATTTTTAATTAATGTATGTCACGTTTGCAGCTTTAACGCATTCCCACGCCAACTGAATTCTACAGTGATATGAGTAAATTAAAGTACAAAAAATATTAATAAAAAAAACCCGTCCCGAGCCAAGAAAAATACCCAATGGGCATATAGGCATAAATTATGTTACACTATGTAGCACTCCTGGGCAATCATTACAGCATGTGGGGTACCATTTGAAGGGGAGGTCATCATTTCTAAAATACATACTTGATTCATAACTCAATATTGTATCAAAATAACTTATTCCGATTTGCCACCCACAAACATTTACTAGATTACAATTTGCTAGTGGCTCATCAAGTAAGCAATTACAAATATACATTTAACCTTGAAACAATTCATGTTACTATGTCATTCAATAGATATAAGGGCACACTTTTACCAGTCTCTAAAAAACCACTGTGGTATTTCAACACTCGATGTAACTAAAACTAGGTAGTTTCAAATTATAATATCATCAAAGAGAAAAATGTATGGTTAAAATTAACAGAAAATGCAGGGTTTTTCTATACATACATGATCTATTTTCATCTTGTGGTGTGGAAATAATCATATTTCACTCGTGGCTACCGCCAATCAATGAATATTTAGTTTCATACCATTTGATGAAATGGTATTTATAAAAAAAAACACAAAAAAACTTAAACACCCTCTATATATTAATTTATAAAATTTGAAACCAATGAATACAAATCTGTCAGTTTGCATATTTTAATTTTTTTCACGATGACATATATTGTATGTCGATCTTAAAACTTTTTTGTAGTTATTATAATAGAACCATCATTACAAAATAACACTTGACAAAAACAATGTCATTCCAACAACCTCGTAAATAGAAATGCATGTCTACAGTTTTTCCGAAGTGCATGTAATAAAGATGTTTGCAGCCCCATGAGCGTGACTCTGACAATTCTACACTTCTGAAATGAGTAACATTTTACAAACAATAATGCATCATGCAAACGCTGATGAAAATATTAACAGTGTCACTATGTTGTCATTTGAATGATAGGTGGTGAGTTTTCACATTAATTACGGGGGAAATTTAAACTACAATCATATTAACAAATGATAAATGAACGTTTTAAAACATATTTTGTCACAGAAACTAATCCATTTTTTAAATTAAAATATATCACTTGTGGCGCTTTTACGCATTTTTATTGTCAACTGAATTCAACAGAGTTTTCACATTAATTTGATTTAATGCACATAAATAATAATAATAATAATAATAATAATAATAATAATAATAATAATGATAATAATAATAATAATAATAATACACAAACACCTGCTGCAAAGATAACTTCCATTAAAATGTGATTAGAAATATGCCAAAGCATCTGTCTTAGACAAAGTATGATGACACATCAGTTTTGCGTCATACCACTAATGAATTAGTTAAAATATCGTGGGTAAATTCGTTGACTTCAAAACATTGGCCCTTCGCCGCTTTGGGTTCGAATCCCGACAGGAATAAAATCCCGACAGGAATAATTTCGTGTAAGAAAGCTATCCAGGTAGCTTACGTAACGTCGGTGGCTTTACTCAGGTGTCCGTTCGTGACGGAGGAACACCTAAAAAGTCTTTCCCAGCGAGTAAAGCTTGAATACGCCATATAATCTATATTATCAACATGTCATATTTTTTTCATATAAACATGTATGTGCAATATAATATAATGTACGAGATATTGAAAAATGATAAAAACACCAATTTTCATTTTAGAATTCAAGACATGAAGGAATATTTATGGAACACATTTGAATTGCCCACGTCAAACAACTATAATAATTGCTATCTTAGACATTACAAATGTCAGAAAAATCCTTTGCTACACGCCTGTCATTTGATTAAATTTAGAACTCTGATTATGATTGTTTGTCAGGCATTGCTAAACAGTTATGTACAATAGTGTAATAACACATTAATGGATTCCGCATCATTTCTGTCGAGACCATACAGGAAAAGCTTTTTAAAGCCTAATGAATTACTTTTTACCATTATAATTTTCGTTCTTAAACTGCTTATTTAATATTTCCCAATAATTGCTTGCTTTGGCTTAATGACTATTTATTTGCGAAAGAATTTTCGAAGAATATTGATCATTTTGTGTTTTGTTTGCAAAATAAAGAATTAAGAATAATTATTATTGTATATTTGTTCTTGATATTAGATGAATATACCAAACAGAAGTTTTTATGGCTTTCGTAATTCGATATCCCATGTTCTATTCTATCTATGATTTATGATTACATGTAGGTAAGGCTGTCGCTGAAACCGAATCTTTTCCATCTCATTGCTATGGTTTAGAGTCGCAAAGAAAGTGATAATTTCATTTGATAAAGCTTACAAAATATCGATGGTTCAAGTCAGGTTGGAATTTCTCTGCTTTTTTACTTGTTCCGCGCCCGTTCTGTGTTACTGTATATCTGTTTAGATATAATGACATATTTTATTCTAGTCTCAGAAATAAACCACCCTGACATTTCCACACTCGCTCTAATTAGCTTTTAAATTCCAGAACATGGTACCAAGGGAAACGTGACATTTTAAAAATTCCATTTCAACAGGCCACCATTAAATGTGTTATAATTAAACATTAGACACTGGTGTTTTTCGGAAGTGAGAGTAAAAATGAACCTTACTGGACTTGTCATTTTTTTGATATATTTACTTTTAATCCCATCTCTTATATGTCATAAGCTTTGCCACTGGCAGGCTCTGTTTAATTATATACATAATAATATATCCGCTTGAAGGGAATGCCATTTTTGAAAGCATTTTTCATAGAAACCCCTAGTTTTAAGTGCAGTCTTTCAGTCCGCATTGATACGAAATGCTGGTCTTCTAGTCTCATGATAATTACAAAAGTATGATGTAGTGGTGTGTGACGTAAATGCACTTTTCATAGCACGTGATTCTAGGAAAGGACATAATAGGAAGGGCGTCACAGAAATGAATATTCCGGCCCGTTAAAAGATTTCCCGAAATTTTGACAACCCGTCAACATTTGATAAGATCCTAATGATACGTTTCCTGCTGCAATTAACTGTATATTTTCTGCTATTATGAATTGGAGTGAAACAAATTTGAGAAATTGGCTGAACATTTGTCTCGATTAGAGGAATTTTATAAACCAGTTTTTTCCCAACTGTGGACAACTTGTCAGTCTTTTATAAGGCTGTCATGAGACATTTTCTGCAGCTTCATCTGAGGATCACTATTCACCATTATGCGGATGTGAAGAATTTAGATAAAAAATTCCAAATTTTGTACAGCTCGTCATCCTTTTATAAGGCTATTATGACACATTTTCTGCTGGTTTCAACTGATTTTTTGTTTCTGCTGATCATTAATCACCATTCACCATTAAGCGGATTTGAAGATTTTAGGTAAAAAATCCCAAATTTGGACACCGCCTTTCCTTGTTAATCTTGTTATCATATTTTCAAGCTTTTTTTTAAAGCCATAAATTGACATTTTCTGCTGCGTCCAACTAAATATTTTCTGCTTAACATGTTTAAAAACTATTCACTATCTTCGTGAAAAGCTAGTAATGAATTGAAACTTTAATCATTATACAACATGGCTGTAACGTCTCTTTATTTGGATAGTGATCCTGTTTATGTAAACATATACACGGCCGCTGAAATGTGTCCGTGTTTTCTGAAATAAAAGAGTTTTGCTGTATTATAAAACCAAACTTCTGACAGGTGACATGGTCGATTCTAAGATGTTTCGTTTTCTTACGAAATACAGATATTAATAAATAAATTTCTTGTTCTGAAATCATGTTCTTTATCTATGAAAAAACAGTATTAAATAGGGCTTATCTCCTTAATTGTTTGGAAATGCTTTGTGCGATGACCAAAGGTTCGTCAGTCTTTTCTAAAAAAACATTTATATTAAAAAGATGTGAATCGTGTAAAAGAAAAAATTTATAGTGTCATTTTTATCTTTTGAGTGTATAAAAAACATGAATAAAAGAACAGCATTCTTTGTTGCCTTTTGAATCTCTTTTCGAAGTGTCATCTTTAATTAATTAAAAGCTGTTCTTATTAGTACAACATACATGTATCCAACTCCTCTGACAAATGTTTTATAGCAAAACAGGAATTGTGAGTTCGCACACAAAATGCTCCTGCAAAAAAACCACAAGAAAACATGAACGTAATTATGTAGTCACATTTAAACAATAATGAGTTTTCCCATTAATCACATGGGAGTGTTAAACTAAAACCCAAAAAAAGAATGATGAATGAACTTCTTAAAAACTATTTTGTCACAGAAGTTAATCTATTTTTAATTATAATTATTGTATGTCACGTTTGCGGCTTAAACGCATTACAATGCCAACTGAATTGAACATTGATATGAGTTAAGTACAAAAAATATTTATACAAAAAAAAAAAACCACGTTCTTTTTGGCATATGGGTTCCAGAAAACAGTACCGGAGTGAATATGGCATATGTCATCATTTTGCAAACATTCCTTGGTTATCATTGAAACCTGTGAGTACAATTTGAAGGGGATGTCATCATTTCCAAGATACATAATTGGTACATAACTCAGTATTGTATTAAAATAACAGATTCCGATTTGTCACACGGACAACCATTCACCAGTGTCACATTAAGTTAGCATTGAAAAATATATCCTTAACAGTATCGTTATTCACGTCACTGTGTCAATCAACATATATAATGATGCACTTTTCAGCCTCTGAAATAAAGCATTGTTTCATTTAAACACTCGATATAACTCAGAAGTCTTTAAACTTGTAATGTTTAAAAAGAGAAAAATGTATGAAATTAACAGAAAATTCTGTTTTTTTCTGTAAATACAGGATTAATTTTCATCTACTGGCGTGGGATCACTTTGGCTACCGCCACTCAAGAAATATTTATTTTCAAACCATTCAATGAAAATAAACCGTGTATTCATAGAAAAAAAATCAACTTGAATATATATTCAATATATATTCCTTTGTAAAACGTTTGAAACTGAGAATACAAATCTGTTAGTATGCATGTTTACAAATGTTTTACGATGACATGTATTGCATGACAATCCTAAGATATTTGGCAGTTATTATAATAGAATCATTACAAAATAACACCTGGCAAAAACAATGTTATTCCAACAAACCCAACAACCTCGTAAAAAGAAATGCATGTCTACACATTTTCCTAAGCGCATGTCAAAAAGTAGGTTGCAGCCCCATGAACCTGACTCTGTAAATTTCATACTTCTGAAATGAGTTACATGTTACGAACAATAATGCATCATGCAAAAGTTGATATAAATAATTTTAAAATGCCATTATGCAGTCATTTGAATGATAAGTGATGAGTTCTCACATTGATCACGGGGGAAATTTTAACTAAAACCCTATTAAAGAATGATAAATGATAGTCATAAAACATATTTTGTCACAGAAACTAATTCATCCTTTAATTAAAACATATCACTTGTGCGTCTTTTACGCATTTTTAATATCAAATGAATTGAACAATATTGTTTTGCCTTCAGAGTTTTTGCATTCATTTTAATTTATCTAACAAAATAATAATTAAAAAGATAATAATAATAATAATAATAATGATAATAATAATAATAATAATTTTATTTTTTCCATAGCGCCGTCACAGACAACAATTGATTTTCTTTATATATCCGTTATATAAGATAAACCAAGACAGACAACCGAAACACCAAAGGACCATATATTTTATAATTTGCTCCATGAAACGATAGCTTTCATAATCATATTAATAGAAATACAGATGTATACTAAATCATCTGTCTTAGACAACATCAGTTTTGCGTCATATTACTGATGAATTGTCTGTTTTTCTTCGCGGACGTGTGGTTAAGGTTGTTGACTTAAAACCACTTACCATCCGCCGTTGTGGTTTCGAATCTCGAGAGGGAATTGTAATAATTTCGTGTCAGGAAGCTATCCAGGTAGCTAACGTAACTTCGGTTGTTCTTCTCAGGTGCCCGTACGTATTTGAAATAATACACGGAGGGACACCTAAAAATCTTTCTCACCAGTAAAGCTCGAATACGCCATATGATCCCTAATGTGTTTGTGTTGTGTTTTTCTATTTTATGTCATATTTTTTTCATATATACATGTACGAGTATGTGCAACATTATACAATTAACGATGTATTGCAAAATGATAATATACCAGTTTTCATTTTAAAATTTACAGTATGAACGAATATTAATGGAACACAATTGAATTTCCCATGTGAAACAACGCACTTCATTTCTATCTTAGACATTACCAGGGCTGGGAATCAAAACTGCGTCGTATCCTACAAAATGTAAACAAACGCCGCCATCTTGGAACGAAAAAGGTATGTTTTTGTTTATAACTGTTTTTGTTGGAAATGACTGAAAATCAAATATATGTATTAACACGCTCCACTATTTTCCGCTTCGTTCGGTATATGTTGTTTGTACAACTATTTTGTAAAACAAAAGTTATAGCGAACTTGCAACTCGAAGCGGAGCAGAATTTTTATGAAATTTTGTGGATACGACGCAGTTCATATTGCTTTAACTATCGTTTTTTCCTTCAAATTAATTATATACTAATTTTAGAGTTTACCATAAACTTCAAAATATAATTTTGCATCATTTACTAAGATTTCATTAAAAAGAAATGTTTATTTTCCGAGAAAATAATAATATGCACGAAATGATACGACGCAGTTGAAAATAAAATATGATACGACGCAGTTGTATTTTCATTGCAGGCTGCATATTGGTTCAAGTATGCTAGTAAAGTCCAACAACATTTCTCGTTTGTAAATTTTTGATCATTATGAATGCGCACAAGTGACCTATGCAACTTAAGTTAAGAGACGAAGTCACGCACTGGCCCCACGAAAATGGAAAATTCTATTAAGGCTTCATTTTTCGGTCGCATTTTTAGCACCTGTCATAAGCATCTACAAATTCCGAAAAAGGTGTATCAAATACATTAAGTGCTGCCTTAGCATGCCTATAAACTTATTCCCATGAGTTCGAAACTTATGGGGGTGGTTACATTTTTCATATGCGCAAATTGTATGGCTTCCTTTGTATAATTTACAACAATTTGCGACAATTCCGTTATTACTTATGTCTTTTACGCGCCGATTTTATTAATTTAATTTTCTTAATAATCGATGAGAAAAATGGCCATTTATTCTGAACAATAATTTTTTTAAATTATATAATAAATGGTTAAGCTACGATATATTTTTGCAAGTACTGCATGAGTTTCGTTCAATTTATGTTCAGCGTCGTGGAACTTTACCGCTGATTTTGTCGTATTGCATTTCTTTAACGACGATGAGAACAGGTGTGCGGATTCGCACTATAGTGTCATTCTTCTTCATTAAAAAACTTTAAATTTTCAAATTCGGATTACAAAAGATAAAACAAAAAATTATTTTGTAAAGTAGCTATGTGTCCGTTTTGCAAAGGTATTTTACGCTTTGCACCGTTAAATTTGATACAGATATTATTATGCACGACTTGATGTTTCAATAGTATTGAAGAAGTCTTCCTATGTTAGATGAATGCCGGGAAGAGAAAACTTAGGTCAGTTTATCGCACTGAATTTTCAACGGACTAAGGAGAAGGCATCTTAACATACTTTTATACTAAAGTGTGATTTTTATTTGATAATGAATTTCCTAACACATAAAACATTTTTGTTTCCAAAAAATGTCTTCAAAGAGGATTACCCACTCTTTACATGAAAAAATGCTCTGCTATTCACGCCACTGACACATCCTTTTTTTAAACGAAATATCAAAGTAAAGTGATCTTAAAGAGTAAGGAAATATTTCATTTTAACAAGAAATTTAAATGTTATTCTCTTTATAATTAATTTTCAATACATATAATTTTCAAACTTCATGCCAGAAGTTTATTAAAAAGAACTGCTTACTTGTACGACTGACATTTAAGACCATGGTTAACAAATTTGTTGGGAAAAAAATAGAGGTGTGTCCGACCGAGGCCGAGGTTATGTTTATTGGCTTCAAATCACTTGCACTTAACTGTGAATTTGAAAACCACTAGGGACTTCTGATTCTTTCGTAAGCTAAAGGTTCTCTGCAGGTGTAACATTTTGCCTGAATAAATGCACAAAGGCGCACCTGAGGTCCTTACCTCCAGTAAAACTAAAGTGTAGAGTAAAAGTTTGAAATAAAACCACTAAAAGCAGTCATAACATAGAACATGCAGACCCACAGTTTACTAAGAGCGTAGCTAGCCAAAATGAATTTTGTGATTCAAGTTCATAGACTTCTATATTTTTGCCAAAAGAAATACGGATAGTATTGAACATACAGGAAAATATAAGAAATTATTTCAGATATTATGATAAATAAAGTAACATGTTCATGTTTAACTGAAAGTATCTTCTGCCATGTAAATTGGACATGACACAATGCTTTCTAAATAATCGAAAGCATTAGAACATTGCTATAAACTGCAAATGATCTTAGTTTTTTTTATCTAGCACAAGTAATTTTCCGGTAAAATAGACATATATTGCCAAAATTATCCCTGTTGAAAAGAATGCAAAAAATACAACTGGGTCGTATCATATTTTATTTTCAACTGCGTCGTATCATTTCGTACATATTATTATTTTCTCGGAAAACAAACATTTCTTTTTAATGAAATTTTAGTAAATGATGCAAAATTATATTTTGAAGTTTATGGTAAACTCTTAAATTAGTATATAATTGATTTGAAGGTAAAACGATGGATAAAGCAATATGAACTGCGTCGTATCCACAAAATTTCAAAACCATTCGGCCCGCTTCGAGTTGCAAGTTCGCTATAACTTTTGTTTTACAAAATAGTTGTACAAACAACATATACCGAACGAAGCGGAAAATAGTGGAGCGTGTTAATACATATATCTGATTTTCAGCCATTTCCAACAAAAAGAGTTATAAACAAAAACATACCTTTTTCGTTCAAAGATGGCGGCGTTTTTTTACATTTTGTAGGATACGACGCAGTTTTGATTCCCAGTCCTGATTACAAATGTCAGAAAGTTAGTTTGCCACTCGCCTGTCATTTGTTTAAATTCAGAACTCTGATTATGTTTATTTGTTAGGCATTGCAAAACAAGTATGTACAATAATATAGCCACACTTCTACAGTAATGTATTCCGCATTATTTCTCTTCAGGCCATAAAGCAAATGCCTTTATAAAGCCTGATGAATAACTCTTTACCATTACAATTTTCGTTCTAAAATAAACTACTTAAAATATTCCCCTTTAATTGCTTGCTTTTGTATAATGACTATTTATTTGCGAAAGAACTTTCCAAGAATATTTATCATTTTGGGTTATGTTTGCAAAATAAAGAATTAAGAGTAATTATTATTGTACATTTGTTCTTGATATTAGAGATGAATATACCAAACACAAGTGTTAATGTCTTTCGTAATTCGATATGGCTTGTTCTATTCGTCCACGATTCATTGCTTTTGTTTAGACTCCTCAAAGAAAGTGATCATTTCATTTGATAAGGCGTACAAAATATCGATGGTTCAACTCAGGTTACTAATTCTCTCCCTTTTTACTTGTTCCGCCTACATTTGTGTAACTGTACAGTTGCTTAGATATAATGACACATTTTATTCTAGTCTATGAAATAAACCACTCTGGCATTTCCACACTTGCTCGAATTAGCTTTTAAATTCCAGAACATCGTCACCCATGGGAAACTTGACATTTCAAAAATTCCATTTCACTGAGCCATCATTAAATTTGCAATGTACAGTCGTTATGCTGTAGGACTATGTAATCATCTTGATTACTGGTGTATTTCGGAAGAGTAAAAATATCTTACGAGACTTGTCATTTTGTTATTTTACATATACTTACTTATCTTATCTTATATATCTGTATCAAACTTTGCCACTGGCAAGCTCTATTATACTCTGTCGTAGTGAAATTATGTACATATAGCTTATCCGCTTAAAATAACTGCCACTTTTGAGAACAATTTTCATAGATACCTCCAGGTTTTTCAGTTCTTATTGACACGCTGATGTAGTAGTGTGTGACGTAAAGCGTTTTTCAGAGCACGTGATTCTAGAAAGGTGCGTCAAATGAATGAACATGAATACTCAGTTCTATCTAGTCCTAACATTTTCTGAAGTAAAATAACTGAATATTTTCTGATAAACATTTGGTTACTATTCACCATCTTCATTAATTTGAGTTATTTAACAAATAAAAGAAAACAGCTTTTCCTAATCTTGGACAACTCGTTACCCTTTTATAAGGCCCAAATGAGACATTTCCTGCGCATCCAACTAAATATTTTGTCTGCTAAACATTTGACATTTTTCAATATGAAGCAGATTTGAGGACTTTAGGCAAAAGGTTTTTTCCAAATTGTGGACAATTCGTCGACCTTTTATTAGGCTCTAATGAGACATTTCCTGCTGCTTCCAACAGAAAGTTTTCGCTGAACATTAATCACTATTCGCCATTAAGCGGATTTGAAGAATTTAGATATTTTTTCACAAATTTGGAAAACTTTTTAAACTTTTTAAATCCATAATAAAATATTCATTTTCTGCTGCGTCCAACTAAATGTTTTTTTGAGACCCTAACGAGACATTTTCTGCTTTGTCCAAATAAATACTTTCTGTTTAACATGTGTAATTATTCACTATCTTCATAACTATCTAGTTTCTTTGAACGATAATGATTTAAACATTAATTAAAATACAGTACTATGTAACGTTGCTTTTCATTGGATAATCGTCACGTTTATAAAAACTATATACACGACTGCTGAAGTATTTTCATCTTTGTTATCATTATGATTATTACTATTATTATTATTTATTATTATTATTATTTTAAAATTAACTTGTTTGCTATATTATAAAGTCGTTTGAAGGCTTTTTGACAGGTTACATTGCTTTTTTATAAACTGTTGTTTGGAATAAATACAAACAACATTTTAACTAAAAATACACACGAAATTTGAAACATAGGTTCCATGAAAATTAGCATGAATCTGGAGGCGTGCTGCTTTAAAAAATAGCATAAAAAATCTATCAAATGACAAGACTATGCGTAAAGTCATCTACAAATTACAACTAAAACGTTTTTATTTTTTTGGGTCGTCAGACCAAACAAATAATGGTAGCGAAATTTCAGACCCTGATGCTGTTAATTGCAAATGCCGAAAGTAGTCCACGTTTTGAAGCGGTTACTTCCCTTTATATGTACACTAACGCCGAAAGATTGTCAAATGACAGGCGCATTAATTTTCAAGCAAAATAGTTCTCGAATGGTCGAAGATTTCTAATATTGTTTTATTCTTTATAGATATACATTCTTATAGATATACATGATTATTTACATCTGTGTTAAACAACAGGTTTAGAGTCGAAATAATAAGTGTTACAAACCCTAATTTAGAATTATATGGTTTTCTTCAGGCCATTAACTTATAACTTCACCGTGGCCGATGGGTTTGCTCGCTCGCTTAGGAATCGAGAGGTCTGGAGTTCAACTCTCAGTTAAGGCAACTCATTTTTTTTTTAAAATTGTTTAAGTCAAATAAACATTGAACTGAATACCAGTGTTGCAATTAGTCTTTTAGTCAATTTACTACAGTTAAAACACTGGAAAGCATTGGTGGCACTATACAAAAACAAATTGGTGTATAATCTCACAACCTTCACCTTTCTGACATTCTGAGACCCAAACAAATTCAGCGCCTTCTATGCTTTGATTTTTATATGCTTTTTATGACACTACTGTACTGTCATTCGAATAAATGGTAAACACAGTTATATTACGCCGTGGAAAACATTGTTTGATACAATTCTTTCACTATGCTTCTTAACATTTTTTACAATGACAAGGGGGTATTAAACTTTAAAGAATAATAAACAACTTCCTTAAACATATGTTATCACAAAATGTAATCCATTTTAAATCAAAATATGTAACGTTTGCCCCTTAAACGCATTTTCACATCAACTGAATAGAGTAGTAGGACTTTTAGCATTTATTTGCACCAAAATACTATAATTTTATCAGATAATGAAAAAGCTGGAAAACGTTTTTATTTTATAATCATTATGATATTTTACCAGAATAGTATACTATTTCAGGTATAATGAACAAAATATTGAAAATCTTGTGTATCATTTCAGCGTTGTAAAGAAGACCGCATGCTATAAAATAAAGTTCAATCTATATTTAGAATCAGATTCATTTTCTTACGTAATGTGGTCATATACAAAATTGATTAACCTTGTAAAGTCGTACCACGAGAAAGAACAAGACAGACGAACGCAACACCTGCTGCCGTTATATTTATAAAAAAAGTCATATTATAGTAAAACAACTATACCAAAACCAACTGTCATAGTCTACATCTGGCATAATACACGAGGCAGACAGTCAAATCTGTTTCCGTTACTTCACCATCGAAGGTTCTAAAACAGTTGCAGGAAATGCAATCTACAATCAATTTCAACAATATAACCAAAATCAATGTGTCACATTTTAACTATTATAATAAGTTTTCAAATTAATTACTTTAAACCTACATGTATTTAAGAATCATGATAACTTAACATCAAAACGCGTAGTGTGCCCTATAATCTAATTCATTTCTTAATTAATTAAAATTAATTACTTCTGTGTCTTAAACATATTTCCACCTAATTTAACATTATGATTATTTCTAGCGGATGTATAAGCAAATGAAAATAGTAATAATAAAAATAATATAATGAAAGTAGAGAACGTTATTATATAACTTTATTAATAAGGTCCTCTCACATTATATAGTTTAGAAATAAAAATGTGAAAATATGAGTTAGTGTACATTGTTAAATACAAAGCACAATGATATTGATCGATTTCACAGTTATATTCAACATTAACTTTTTAAAATTTCGTTTCATGTCAAGCGTAGCAATTATCGCATTTTGAAAAAAAAATCGTTAAATAGCCATTGTACAAATTATTTGTCTTTGAATTATTATGTGAGTTTCAGAAAACAAAATCCGAGGGAATATAATATGACATCCAGCATATTACATCACCTTGATATATCCCTTGACAAACATGAAATTAAATGCATTTTAAGAAGAATATGTTCAATAAATTTGTTCACCTGCTTAGCTCAATAGAGAGTACATCGGATATGATTAATCTTGGACATTGCGTCTAATGGTTATTTGAAAACAAATGGGATAAGTTGTCGGTCACTGGTACAAACATTTTGTAAGTTCTGGTTAGTTACAAATGAAGCCGTATAAGTGGACTGACCACCTAGATATGAATATATTTGAGCCGCGTTACGACAAAACCAACATTATGGGTTTGCGACCAGCATGGATCCATATCAGCCTGTACATCCGCGCAGTCTGATCAGGATCCATGCTGTTCGCTTACAAACCCTATAACAAGTAGAGAAACTGATAGCGAACAGCATGGATCCTGATCAGACTGCGCGGATGCGCAGGCTGGTCTGGAGCCTTGCTGGTCGCAAAACCATTATGTTGGTTTTGTCGTGACACGGCTCATTTGTTTACGTCGTCGTAAGAACCAGACAGATAAACATCATTTGTAGGAGAGGTCAATAATTTCCTACGAAAAAAATACTTTTTAAGATAATTATTCAGATTTCATATCGCACGAAATGTTCAGGTAGTTATAGATGTAAAGTCTCGTGCATACGTTATATATATAGCTTCATACCTCCAGATGAATAAAAATATTTCAAGACAATGTTTTAGACTGTTAGAAAATAAATTTACCAAAATTCTAGATTCAAGTGATAATATAGATTTACATGTTATTTGCGATTAATAGCTGGATTTTACAGTATTTATGTACCTCATATAACGCAGATAAGGGAATTATTGCTTATTTGGATCTCTCTTTGGTAACTTACGTGAATTGTAAGAGCCGTTTGCAATGTGTAATTTAATTGTTTTGATAATAATTCAAGATTTTTTTTTTTTTTTTTTTGAAATATATTTTCAAACTTTTCATAAAAAATTGATATCATAAATTAAGAGGCATGCTGCTTTAATAATATACGTGCACATCAATGTGTGTTAAGGAAAAAAAACTATAATCGAGCCAGTTATACATGTATATGTAAAATGAAAATTCTTGTATGATAAACGTTTTCAGTTCTTTCACTTCTTTTGTGATGAACACATTATAAATTCAAATATACTTGACTTAGAAACTAAAAATTTCAATTAATTTTCTAAATAAAAAATACATTAAATCCATCGTGTATTTGCGTATTTGTTTCTAAAATTTGCGTCTTTTCCTTTTGGTATCAACGTTTTCATAAAGTATGCAAATTGCAATATTTCATCATTCTTATTTCAGTTGTAAAATACTCCACGCAAGAAACGAGGTAATCCGTAAGCTGTTCAGAAATCATATTATGTCATGACTTTGACGTTTTCATTTAAATTTTCATTAGAATCTTATCTTCGAGAGATCTGCTGGGAATATGCCATGTCATTCTGCATATTTTCCCCGTTATTTATATTTATATAGAGAGTATTATGCAATGCTTTTCTATACTCGACATGCAAAGATGTAAACAAAATCAAGCAAAGATTAAAAGCCCACTATGCCTCAGAAATCCATAAAATTAATATAAAATACTTTAGAAATGTCAAAACTATGTTTTATAATTTTTTTAAAATGGATTAAGAGCATGTTAGATGTTTAAACAGAGAACGAAATAGCACTGAATGTGCAGTTATGTGTCGCAAAGGTTGAAAATGTAAACAAAGTAGTATTTGACTTCCCATAAAATACTAATTTACTATAATTATACCAATATATATTGCCAAAAAAAAAGCAAAGATAGTTCATATATATGACATAATAATATTTTCTGAAAACTGTTAAAGGCTACAAAAATTTAGGAATTTTGTGAATTCAATTTTTTTTCGCATTATGCATTTAATGGTTGGTTCCTACGGATTATGATGTTAGTTTGAAATAAGACCACTCCCCTGCCATTTTTAGTTATTTGTATAGACTGCATTTGAACTTGTTATATTAGATCCCGTATACTGGCGGTTGAGCATGAGGCATTATGAATTTATTTTCGTTAATATTATAATTAACCAAACTAATCAAGTCCATTTACGTAAGTCGTCCGCTAAAGCTTTAATTGTGCTTTGTAATGTGCAAATAAACGGAAAAGCCGCCGGATGAGTTTTACTCCGGATGGAATTAAAATTCATAACATATTTGGAACACTGTCATTCAGTTAGCATATGAAAGTATATTCAATCATATTATTGATGAGGTATTGGAGCTTCCACGAACGAAGTTTTTAAAATTAACTAATATTTATAAAATACAATAGATCATAATAAAAAGGGCTATAACTGACAACTTAACCTTAGTATAGACTTAACGATGCTTTTTATTAATAAATTATTAATAATTGATAAGGTTAAGGTTACATAAGTAATTAATTCACTTCTATGTGTTTATAGCGAACATATTATTTTTCATTTTGTTTTTTAATAAAACGTTATCATACATTTAACTATATATGCTATTTTATACTTCTGATTTTTCTTACTAATTTGATTAAACTTCACATACATTCCTGATACATACAAAAGTCACCCCTGTTTGATTGAAAACTAGGAATTATCCCATAATCTGAATAGAACATTACAACAATTCACATGGGAAATCAAGCATGTAATATATACATTGAAGTCTGATCCAGAAAATTAAGAAAATTACACCTATAGGCCAGAAGTCAGACATAAGGATTAAGTGTTGGTCATTTATCTTTTTGTAGAGCTGCAAATACAATCTGGAGATCTGTTAGACATTTGTTCTTATTCAGTGTCGTTTTATTACTGTGTTTTACATGTTGATGAGTTGATGCCCACTTGTGCCTGAACAAATCACGAATAGGGCCTCTACTAGTATACCAGTAAGCTGGTTGTCGGCGTTACTCAACAAAAACAAAACAAAGCAAAAGAAAAATATAAATAAATAAAAATGAGTCGTTTTTTTTCTTTCCTACGTAAGAGTTTTAAAGTCAGTGTATTTTGTTTGCAGGTACTCTAAATTGTAAATTGGGTAATTGCAATTAGTCATAAATGGCTATGTTGGTGTTAATATTAAAACTGATTAATTTGTTAAGAAATGTAAAGGATGCCCTCTGTTTTTGGACTGGTGTTGGAAGTTCAAACATACTTCCTATGATGAATACATTGTCAAAAAATATAGCACGATAAGAACAGAAGGACTAGTGGAAAAGAATCGATTAAAAACACAAAAGAAAAAAAACAAATTTAATTACTAATTTTTGTATTGTACAGAACAGAATAAAACATTTCACTATTCAAAACAACTGAATCGTTTCTATAACATAATTAATTTTAATAATTATAGAAACCTGCTAAATATTTCCTCATGCTTTCCCTTTTTTTTCAAACATTTTATTTCTCTGTGATATTATGTTCCATCATCTCCTGGTGTTTTTGCAATATTTCAGTTTTATTCCCTAGAAAAATATTCATCTGTAGGGAAAGGTTAATCTTCACGCTTATAGGAAATGACAAAACTCTGACATTTTCATTTACACTCTCATTACGATTTATCTTTCATGTAATCCACATGGAATACTTCATGACATATAACATGTTCTCTTTCTATCACATTTGCATTGTAAGTTATGAGATATTTTCCAAAACTCGACAAGAAATTGAGAAATTTAAACATTTACAGGAAATTTATCATTTTACTAATATGCATTTGATACTTTATACTTAAATTCAGCTAATAATAATATACTAGCAATATGCACTGTCTTTATTAACGGCATGTATTAACGTCACAAAACTAACAGAACTTGATTTTTTTTGACGTTAGAATCAAACATAGCGATAAATTTCCAAGCCATTTACGGTGACCGTCTCTTTCCGGTATTTGTCTAGCGTATCCGGTTTTGAACGGTGATTTAATGAACTGAAATATTTCTCAGTATATATTTACTATTTCCTGTACAATTTAGTAAACTTGATGACATATTTTTTGAACCACAAAATAAAATAAAATGTATAAGTCTATCTGTGAAGACTAGGCAGAACCTGAAATGAACGTGTCTCCAGTGTTGCATGGTCCACCGTGTATGCTCCATTCCAAACGGCCTGGCGATGTCAAAGCGTCAAGGGGATACGTATGCAAGGTCTTTGCGTGGAAACCAACAGCATAAGTAAGGTCATTTGGAAGAGAAGTTGTTCTTGAAAACCTTGCATGACGTTCCTGAACGAGCAAAACTGAGCTGGTGTTGTCATCCTCTGCCGACCTCCAGCATGTCTGCTGGCAGGCGTACTATGTAGCCGGAATCTTTCCCAGGTTCTGGTGATGACGGTATAGTGTTCACCAAGCGCCACACTAACCTGGCGGAAGGTGGCCCCCTGCTGCACCATCCCTACACCCCACATAACTCTGCTTCTCTCAAAAGCCGCATAATGTTAGCATTTGCCATATCAAAGTGACAGATGTAAGAATTGTAAGCCACTAAATGACAATAAGCCGGTAATGTCGCCGTATAATATAAGACATGTGTCAAAAACATGAAGATATCGGGGTGTATGCTTTCCATGCTACCCATACGGGTTGTAACGGATTAGTGAACACGGATTCATGTCAGGTGACTTTCTCAAAACATTGCTGAATAAGATTCTTTAAAAATTGGAAAGAAATCTGTTTTATACTTGTGATGATATAGAAATTAACTTCTGGTTCTAAGCAAAAGTTGAGTAGTATATATAGAGCATATTGAATAAGTTAGACTTAAAACTTAATTTATTGAACTAGTCGAATAAGAATATATCATGTGGGCGTAATATATTTCTTTTTAACTCGTTTATAATTATATTTTAAGTAATGTAGCTACACTAAAATATTATTCTTTTTATGACATACTCAAATAAGAACAGTTTACAGTTACTGTGAAAAAAGAACCACGTTTATAAATAGTATAACGTTAACATTTAGCCAATTGTGATTTCACTGTAAAATAATCAAAATATAATTTCATTGTCTATAACAATAAAACTACATTGTTATGGATTTTATTATTTTGAATTTGATAAAATACTTTTTTTGTCTGAAGAAAACACGCAGATTGCAATTAAATACCTATATATAGTCGACGATAGAAGCAAATAATTAGTTTTTTAAAGGCCAATTTAGTAACCAATTATCACTTCATTTCATGAAAAGTCAAAGAGTCATGATAATGTGATAGATTTCTTTATCTTTTCAGAAAGAGATATTTATACATTTAATTGATGAAATTACATACATAGTTCATGTATTTCTTAGCAGTGCGAAATAATGCGATAATTAATACGATTTTAGATAAATGGCTGTTTTTGTATAATAATTGCAAAGAGTATCTCAAATGAAAACTTGTTATTTGTATTTTTTCTTATCAATCTTTTTTATTGTCAATGATACAAAATCTAGTACATAATATGGTTAGAGCGACTTAAAAATCGTATTTGTAGTTTTCACGATCAGTAATTCTTACAGAGCACTGTGGCTATTATCCGTGTGGAGCAGCTCGGGCCTAACCACTCTCTTCCTATTTTCTGCTACTGTACATGTACAAATGTAGTGGGCGGATTTTTCACCAACTCATTTTCGAAGTAAGATATTAAATATTTAGTCTATCTACTGTAGATTAAATGTTTTTCCAAATTGTCATGTTACTTCTATTCCAGTTTGTTATGAAATCTATTATGACAGTAACTGTTGTTAAACTACATGTACATGTATATTGATTCCATACAAGGTCCGTGAAAAACCTAATAGAATAATTCATACAACTTGAAGTCATATCAGATTTGACAAAATCTTGGTAATTTTTTCAGACCATCCAAAGTGGAAACGACTTTCAGGAAACCTTGCGTGACAGTTTCTATTATGTATCCATTCTGATATCGATCTGGAATAAATAAGAAACACTCCCTTGTCAGAGATTTCTTTCTAGAATTTATTTCGGAGGGAAATGAAGATATTGTTGCTATCCTTTTTTTTGCATTTTGGAAGTAGGCATTTTAAAGGTAAGCATAAATATGTAAATCTTGTATAATATGAAAGTTTTGGAAGACTCTTAAGACTTAATGTTTGATTTAAAATTTATTATTTCATTACTGAAATAAGCACTGCTAGCAAAACATATATTTTGGAAGTGATTAACTTTCGAAATATGTGTGAAAAACATTTGTTATAATATAAATTGATACAAATGTTTCACAACATATGGTAAATCTTTCTTATCTTCAGGTCGAAAGAAGCATCATTTTGACGTATAGTGTCAAAGCTCAATCCAAATTGTATATATAGGAAAATATTGACGGTATATAGAATAAGTAGACCCTATATTACTCGTATGTTTTCCTCTTATTTGATTTACCTTTAAGTTAACGTTTTGCAGGGACTTTTCATACACTAATCACTTCCTGAAATAAATCACCATACCACCCATACATCAGACCGCTTTATATCTTCTATAGAAACATTAAAAAGAATTTTACGCATTTTATGACTATTATTTTGCAATATGATACATGCATTTCACTAAACTATAAAAAAGTTACTTGTATTGCATGCAAGCTTTAACAGATACATCAAATTTCTCTTAGTGTGTTTATTTTTAAAATATTACATACTGTCTATTAAATTAATACATGTATTAAGCTTCTACAAGGAAATACAATATTGTTGGCTTATGGTAATAATTGTAGCGTAAGTTATATAATATTATCAATTCCATATTTTCACTCTTACTTCTGAAAATACCTAACAAAAATTCATATCATTTTCTGCAATATGCTGGGTTCACCATGACCACAAATTTAAAATACGCACATGTTTTAGCTATTTTTTCTGTTTGTTGCAGAATAAAACATTTTATCCGTTACCGCATCCGTTCGTGTTGATTATGATGCCAATAAATTAAAACTGATTAATTTTACCAATTTTATATTGTCACATTAAAAGTTGTCCTGTCTCAAAACAGTTGCTACTTGTTTCATTTATTTGTTTTAATGGCATTAAATAATTAACTTTAATTACATTTGCATGACAGAATTTCTACAGATTCGCAATGAATACGACATTATTCAGTAAGTTGACAGTTTAAATTTCTCATCCTTACATAATTTTCAGACAAACATAATACATTTCGATCACCTCACTATTAGAGATCGTGACGGTAAAAATGGTTTCATTTTGGTGACAAAGCATTTTATTTATATTCCTTTTAGCCACCACCACGTCAATGGCTGCGGTTTAAAAATGCAAAAAATTGCTTGGCCATGTGCAATGGCGAAACTATTCCTGTTTCATCATTTGCAAATTAAACGATTCTTGTTTAAGATCTGTTGTTTTTTCTTCTAAAAATCGGTTGACATCAATAAAATACTTTTATTTTAGATAACAGAACGATGTGTTGTTTTAAAAAATGATAGACTAAATAATAGAATGTGAATGAATCGTCTTTCTTAAGTTTAATTAAAATATTTATGCTAAGCGCAAATGCGGACTTAAACACTAACAAGACTTCTTTATTGCAACAAATAATTAATTATGCTCTTTAGGAAAACTAAGATCACATGCATGTACAATTTTGTATATTTACATGGCTATAAACATAGACCTTTTTGTTTTAAACCATACCAAACACAAGATGTTTTAAATGCTAAATGTTGATACAAATCTACCACTCAAACACTGGCATATTCGACCATCTTTGTCTATGATTAATATTTCAGTGGATGTTCCTTGGGACTATGATATGGTAAATGCTACAGTTATTCTTGCCAAATTTTGACAACTTTGCTAGACAAACCCAGCCAATAAATAGTATTTATGAGAAAGGATACACTAATAACCACCTCGTGGTTGAGTTATAACCAATATTTTGTTTTATCAAAACAAAAGACTAGCATATTTGGAAACATTATTGCTAAAACAATAAGACGATAGTAATTCCTTTACGCAAATATGCAAAAATTAGAATGATAAAAGAAAGTCAAATTAAATGACTTTCCTTTTTTTAATTACTTCGTATAATTTTGAAAAATGTAAGCAAATATAAATTTACTCTCTAATAAATTGAAATATATATTAAAGTTACTGACACAACGGGTCATAATTGTTATCAATTTTCAATGTTATTTTCTTATCTATGTCTATATAGGTCATCAAGAATGCTTGGGGAAAGTGAAACTTCCTCTTTTTATTCATCTAAGATTTACAACAAAATTTGCAATTGTTTTCAGTAAAATGAAATATGTCATACCTTATATAATGACACATTCCACATGTAATATGTAGGTTATACATATAAAGAATGTCTTTTACTTTCTCTATAAATTGTCTTATTCTCGGAACAAAATTTAATTTATTTTGATATATAGCAACATAAACTTGACAGATAATAGCACATTTTCCCATAAAACTCCTTTTTGTATAGTAAATCATCTTTAAATCCCTTAAAATATTGTCTGTTTGCATAGATTTAATAATGAATAGTCTGAAATAAGAAACTCTCAATTCTTCATTGTACATTTTTATTAAAAAAGCCTTACATGATGGTATGGCATTTTCAAGATACGAATTCCATCAATGTTTATTGCTGATTCGTTAGTACTTTTGTTTGTTGTGTTAAAGCCTTTATGCTCTTACAAAGTTTGAAAAAGGAATACTTTGGATATGTCTGCATGTGAATACCTTATATGGTCCATTTTAAATAATATGATATCGATATAGGGATACATGTAGCTACAGTAAATATAGTTCAATACTATTATCATTATCAACATCATCATCATCATCATAATGATAAATAATGCAAAATACAAGTTCTTACAAAAGGGAAGGTTTCATTTGTTTGAGATTTAGATAATTGTACTGATTCCTAATACATATAGATGATGTTCCTCATGTTGACCAATTCAGCTGACAAATAGAATTTGACTTCAACAAGTGAAAAAATTGTATCGCAATTCTACAAAATGCAATAGATAAATGGATTGGTGATCCTAAGTAGCAGATGAACAATACTCATTAGCCATTTGATATAATATAAAATATATATTTGAAACATATAAAAGCATATCATTTGAATACAGTTTGTCTAAATGAAAAATGGAATTCCTGAAAGACGCCAAAAACGGCAAAAACTGAACATATTTAAGATTCGGGTTCGGAATGTGCAAGCTACCCTCCTCACCACATCCCCGTTAGCACTGGCTTAATCAGAATTCAAAACATTTTAGAATGACATTTGCCCAACAAACAATTCATTTATAACATAAATGCTAGACACTAGCATGACTTATCATATGTGGGCAATGGTATTACATTTAAATCAAGTAAAAAACAAATTTACCAGTTTAAAATTAAATATTAGAAAGTGAAACTAATCCCAAAATTTATTTTTGGGCCCAATTTGCTTAAACAATAACTGTGACATTATATCATATTGTTGAAATATATTAATTACGACCATTAGGAACAAATGCCACTCGATACATGTTAAATAAACCGTGCAATGATATATAGAATATCCCCTTAACAGTTCATAGGAAAGTAAGATATTCACATTTCAAATGATTTCAAACTTTTGACAACCTTTAAGAATAGTGCACTGTCTGTTTGATTCTGTCTTATATAATACCTTTATTCGCCCACATGTGCCATGAGTTATCTATTAATGCTAACATCAAAACATAATAACGTTTTGATAATGTATTTTATAGGTGTTTTGAGCTAAGCTTCACCAATCATTTTCTATTCAACTAGTAATGTACGCGTGGGTTTATTTCCTTGACGTGCTATAGATAATAAATAAGAATCGTCTTGGAATTATCGAGACATATATCATTACCTATACATAAAGTATATTATAACAGCTAAAAAGTAAATACCCATATCTGGTTCATATTAACGGCTGTTCTTGTTTGTAATTACACTTGTAATTTAAGTTGCATTTTTTCAAGACATATACAGTGCCTGTAATATTAAGCATACTAATTTTATTAAATATTATATTTGACAAAGTCTCGGTTTCTTTTTCAGGCGCTTTAAAGTGATACGATTACAGGAAACCTTGCGTGACAGTTTTCATTATGTATCAATTTTGATATTGATCTGAAATAACAACTTCTTTTCAGAATTTTTTTTCGAGAATTATTTCGGAGAGAAATGATACTGGGTCTTTTTTTCTTTTGTTTTTGTGTGCGTGTGTTTGTGTTTTATTGTATATTTTAGATGCATTCATAAAATGATTTAGATCTGTAACATATTATTTATAGGACGCTTTATTTTCAAAACATTTAACTCAAAATGGTTTATAATAAAAACATTCAAGTTTAAAGTTTTTTATAAAGAAATCCACGTTGAAAGGTCACTGTGAAAGTAAAAATGAAAACATCGTAGTACCAAACGTTTTGTAGTTTCCTTCATATACAATGTATCTAAAATGGTTTCTGGGATGTTTCATACAGACCCTTTTACAAATTTAACACCAAACCGCTTTCATAATTAATATCAGGCCGCTTTATATTTCTAGCAGCTGCAACCCCCTTTGATAAATAGCAAAAGAGTAGCGATTTTTTGCTATAGTAATTCTGCAATGTGATACAAGCAGTGTATACAAATACCGGAGTAGACTGTTTTATCTGATATAAATTTAATTCAAAGGTTTTATCATTTCTAAAACAGTTCCAGCAATGCCGACATTAAAGTTTGGACCAATAACCTTTGTGCAAATTTGTAGATTATTTCTCGCCCCGCTTTTCCAGAATAATCATTTCAGTTGAATGTGCAAAATGACCTCAAATGTAAAGAAAATCATCACAAAACGATAACTTTCAAAATATGTCTATTTTTAAGATGAATTAGTACTTTATGATCACTATTCTTTCTCGGCATGTATTATGGCGACGAATTAAAACTGATTAATAATGCGACACATATTTTGTCATATAAACATCAACCCTGTCTAGAATGTGTTGTTAAATATTTCCTTGATGTGTTTTAATGACATATCGTAATTAATTGTTATTGCGTGTGTATCACCAAAACACCGCAAAGTTGCATTAATTTTAATTACTGTTTATTTCACAAGTTGACAATTAAAATATCTGAACCTGTTAGGATGTCAATGCAATATTTATTCAATTTGAGAATCGTGCTTTTATGAGAGAAATGTTTTGAAATGTGCTGACATAGTGCTTTTGTGCTCATTTTTTACCATAATCAACGTCATTGAGTGTCATATAAAATTAAAACGAAAGCTTCGTTGACATTGACTGAAACAGCAGGAACATTTCGGAAATACATTGTATTATTAGATAGGATCTGCTTACAATATAAATCGTATGTCATTGATTACTACTTTGCACATTAAGGATAACGGAACCCAAAAAACAAACATGCGATCCGTCATATTGGTAGGTCCTCATATGATGACAATATCTCACGTGACACATATACTAAAATATATAACTGAAACTGCAGATAGAAGACGAAAATGGTTTCGTGATAATTAGTACATTAAAGTTTCTTATCCTAAAGCAACCCATATTAACAGATCCATCTTGTTTCTTTGAAATTAATGTTATAAAAGCTAAATATTAATAAAAATTGTTTTTTCAAAAGCGATATTGATTCATATACAATGAGAAGAGAATAGGGTATGGACAATATTAATCACAGAATATAAAGGCTGTCCTACTTCAACTAATTAATATTATATGTTCATAAAAACAGTAGAGTAACATAATATTCAACTTGGAATTTGTTTCAATAAATGAAATTAAATGGCTTGATTTCAAACGTCGTCTTGCTATTTTTTCCTCTTACATTATTGTATGACAGACGAAAAATCTGATTTTTGCTTGGTATAAAGCAACAATAAAGACACAGCCAACAGTGCATTTATGCAACAACAATAATTTATATCTACGAGTAATAGTATATCATCATAAAATTTTGCCTGTTTGCAGAGATTCAATACAATCATACGCAATAAACTAATAGAAAACAATTTTGATATTTTATTATGTTTTTATTAATGTAGAGCATGATCACATTTCACTAATTTCAATCCTATGATCTTTTTAATACAATCAATGTATTCCTCTAAATCTGAAGAAATGGCAATATCCCATTTGAGCTACCACCTAGACAATTATCCTGATAAAGTTTCAATTGATGATGATTGAGGCAAAAATGTGACCGCTAGAGTGTTTTTTTAGCTCCTGTGTCCTAGTTGTTCATCCGAGATAACACATGTTCGAACTCTTCCGAGCTATCAACTAGATAAGCATCCTGACCAAGTTTGATGATGATTGAGGCAAAAATGTGACCGCCAGAGTATTAACACAGTTTTTCTATTTTTAGCTCCTGTGACCTTGTTTTTCTTCCGAGATGACCCATGTTCGAATCATCTGAGCTATCAACTAGACAAGCATCCTGACAAAGTTTGATGATGATTGAGGCAAAAATGTGACCGCTAGTGTTAATAAGGTTTTCCTATTTTTAGCTCCGGTGACCTAGTTTTTCATCCGAGATAACCCATATTCGAACCAATCTGAGTTATTAGCTAGATAAGCATCCTGACACAGTTTGAAGATGATTGAGGCAAACATGTGACCGCTAGAGTGTAAACGAACAAGGTGAGGTGAGCTAAAAATATTTGCCATTTATAATAATTACATATACTTTTATTTCATTTTTGCTATTGTACATGACATTGTATTGAACATACCGCTATTTAACTACAGCGAAAATGAAATATCTTTTAAATGATACGATCATTTAATACAACTGTAGCACTTATTTAACTTTGCAACGACATGTTACCATGCCCTATTTTCTAATTTTCCTAATTTTTCAAAATATGGATATAATTATATTATTTTTTTGCAGTTTTCCATTACTTTTATTGACATGACAATTATTTTTTTAAACAAACGCCAACAGTCAAAGCATTTCAGATTGATGATTCACTTTAAAAGCAATGTCCTATTTCATGTATATTTTCCAGATGCTTTGCCTCTTCAAATGATAAAAAGAAAATGTAAGTTTAGATTATTTCAAAACAGACAATATAAACACTGGAAATTAGATTTCAAATATCTAAAAGAGAAAATAAAGACACGGGAAATTACATTATTCTTCATCAAAACGTCTATAAGCATTAAAGTTATCTGGAAAAGCATTTGATTTTCCCTGTGTACAGAGAAATAATGATACACCGTGTAATAAAAGTAAACAATAAATTGATTTGATTTATTTGCGTAATACACTTTGTTTTTAATGTTACACCCAATAGCAACGTTACAGTAAAATCGTACTTGCATTTTAATTGGCGCGGGATATAAAACACAAATAAATTATACAAAACATAAGTACGTCCATCTTCGACTCAAACCACCTCTCTCTGGTGTGCCCGTTTGATATGCTCACTTCAACACCAGTAAGGACGCTGCAATATGTCCGTGCAATTTCACCAATGCTGGGACAAAAAAATAACATCATATCTCAATATTTAAAGGAAAATACAACTTCAGTTTTATATGTAAGGAGAATATCCACATATATTTTGATGATTGACATTCAGTAATATATTGCATGTTCACAAAATAAAATGTATATTATCATATAAGCATATTCATAGAAAAACTAATAATACGAATTAAGAAAAAAGATGTTGTTCCAATTTAAATGTTGTCATATTATGCCTAATAAATCTAAGAAAAGTGTCATACTAATTAGTATGTTTGCGTACAATGTATCATTATAGAATAAGAAAATAGCATGTTAAAATATAAAACAGCACCAAAGACGAACCGGCGGATATTCCCTTTCGAAAAGTGGAATTTATGTTTTAGCCATATAAATTACTGCATCCGCATGCATGTGCTATTGTAACGTGCAGAACATATTCATATTATATATTAATATGCATTTGCTTTAATTGATTTCTCTTTTGCCATAAATGAATACAGAAGATCATAAAGTATGCAATAAAATTCCACTATGATGATGAATTTAGAAGGTATTCACGTGTAAAAATTGTCAGCGCTGTATTAAGATAATGTCATGAAAACAATTTTAGAGACGGAAGTTGAACACCACAATTTAAAAACAGAGACATGACCGCTTTCAATGAAGTGACATAAAAGTGTTACATTGAAAACTTCATATTAACCACCATAAATATGTTTAAATGTTAAATTATGATTGAACGGATGCAAGAGGCGCAGAGGGTATCTTGCACTGATTTTCATTGACCGTGAACAGCCGAGCCATTTTGGACGTTTTAGGGACCCCCTTTACTCTACGTACCTTGCAGTAGGTAAGGTTTTGTAATGGTTTGCATTTAGACATTTTTTTAAATGTCTGCGATAACAACTTTGTAAAAAGAAAAATAATACCACCTGTCCTATTTGCATTTTAAGGACGTCTCAAGGAATAGCATATCATAAACAAATTACTGTTTAAATCAATAGATTTTGATTATTTCTTAAACACGACAACTAAGTACCGATATGTGATCCTTAAATGTTTATTACATGAGCAAAAATGTTTATATTTGTATGTTTATGGCATTTTGAAAGCATTTAGAGACAAAGAGTAGCCTGAGTTGTCATTTTTGATATATAAGTCTTGTAGGAATAAAAAATAGATTGTTTAGGAGATATTTCACCACTACATATCCATTTATAGTTTTCAGTGAGAATTGGATATGTACATTTTGTACTATGATTCAGAATATTGTTTAACGTTGTCCATTTAATGCATCGGTGGTATGCCAGCAATTAAAGTAAGTAAAACCTTTTTTTTTTTGCTGATTGGTGTTTGCAAAAAAAATTCTTGTGTGATTTTTTATAAAGAATACTCCGATACCTGTATGACAGAATTGCATATAGTTACTTTCTTCAGAGCGAATAATGCATCTTGAAATGCATTGCTTTCTTAGTACAAATACCAACATAAAGGTTTGTTCTGTAACATTTTACTTTTATTTATGTACATAATTCACGTGTCACGTGTTACGACATTCAATGTAACAACTTCGTCAAGAGTCGATCATTCGTTTATGGATACCAGTTTTCCATGGCTTATAAAATTCTTTAAGATATTTCATTTAATTAGATAAAGCTTTATAGCATTTCATTTTAAGAAAGTTTTTGGAGTATTAAGAGTCATTGTATGCCAATTATAACCCGACGTATGTAAAGATATAAATATATACAATTAGAATTTCGGTTAATGAACTGATTCAAGACATGGGTCTCAGGATGCCGAAAATACTATTTACGCAGTGCAAATGATAACAAAAAAATAGGATAGGATTTATTTATTTTACAAAATTGACTAGAAACATCATATGCACAGATAAAAACAATGATTTAGTAATCGGCATACTTTGTTGGAACTTCTTTATTACTTTTCTGTTTTACTACATTTTAAATATTCCTTTTTGTTTTAAGGGCTTTAAGTTATAAATTTGTTACAATGTACTAAACGTGCTGGCCTCCTTAAATTTTGACATACATTTGTACATGTATATATAGTCATGTCCGTAGTATAACATAGCTACAAATAAAATATCGCTACTTGAAGCATAGAAAGCAGAGATAAGAAGAACAAAAGCTGTATCTACAACAAATAATCTTATGGTGCTGTCTGGTAAATACATCAAATAAATACCATTTCAAGAATGTGCATTGTTGTTTGATTTCATATTAATCAGATATAAACTATGATCGTTCCGAAATTTCATAACAAAAAGGTAGATATTTCGGATACCATTTTTTGAAATTATATATCAGTAGAAAACAAAAAGCGCTAGTAAATAGTTATGTGCCATAAGAATGAAAATATCGACTTTTTGAAACTATCATCGGTCTGTTTAATGGAAATCTAATTAACATCATAAACTATAGTAAAGTTTTAAAGATTTTTAAGACAAGTTTGGTCTACTCGGACAAGGAGATTTTTAGGCCCAGGCCAAGGCAGATTATTATAATGTTAATAATTAAGTGTTTTCATAATGGTCTTGTCATTGGGCTGAGAACTGCCAAAGGCCGAAGGCTAAATGGACAGTCTTAAGCCAAATAACAAGGTCATTATAAAAATACTTAATTATTGCCAATTTATTAATTATGAACACATACACTAAAAAAGCTACATGTTTAGGGAACAAAAATAACTAATGTGAAATTCTGTTGTTGTGAAGTATTGCAAATGAGATTCTTGTTCGGAAACCTACCTTGCAGCAATTCAAAATGGCGACTATTTTTTCAATGAAAAAAAAGCAGATTCATAATGGCCGAGCTGGAGAGTCAATAAGAATTCTCCAATCTCATAATACCCGAGTGTTCTCATAAAGGCCTTACTATTTGCATATAGAATTTCAAGAATTGAAAATAACATCATAAATTTATACAATAAAGCAAATAAATTTAATTTTCTAGCATAGAACTGATAGTTACTTTAGGAGATAAAGATACATCATCTACGAGGAGAATATTCTAGTGACAAATCATACTTTAGAGGATATATTGTTTACACACCCAAAATGATAAATAGACTGTTTTATAGATATGAGCTTTTAGCTGATTGACTGGATGTGACACAATAGACAAATGATATTGATATTATGATAATAATGATTTCCATATTCAATCTACAATAAGTTATCATTATTTCATGTGTTTCTATTGGACAGAAATGAATTATAAAGAGGAAAAATATATAGCTTATCTTAAACAACACATGCTTACCTTTCTTTCTATAAGGAATTTTACTGATGCCCAAAAGTCTAACGACAAAAAAAGAAATAAATAATAAAAATGGAATGAAATAAAACATCTTTGTTTCTGCATAGATCAGCTGGAGCACTTAACAATGGTTTCTAACATGATTTTACTTTTAACAAATATATACATGTTGATGTCTTTTAGGAAAATATGTGGATACTATAAATAGTTTTTGTTCGTTAAACAAAGGGTAAATAACCTCTGCAATTTAATCAATCTATCAGATTGGAAAAGCATGATTTTGCTGTGAAAATATATTCCATTCAATCTTCACTTCACTACAAATTAATAATTCCTACAAATATAACAGATATAGATAACGAAATCAATTTAAGTGACTTATATTTAATGACATTTGAAAGCAACACCATCAGTTCCTGTTTATCTATTTATGACAGCTTGCATTGGGTTCTTTGAAGTGCTCGTTATCATAACGAATTTTAAATCAGTTCAATTTAGATAAAAAAACCCTCATATATATTACATGTATATACACCAGCACTAGATTCAAAATAATAATGTTTTGTGATATTTCGAAGCAATTATTATCAAAATGCTTTTAAATTAATAGTCTAGCAAAAGTCATTAACCATCGATTTTCTATTAAAAGTATTGTAAAAATGGTATGAAATATTCATTTCGTTGCTTTTGAAATAGCAGACATTTTGGTGACTAATTGATGATAATAACACCTATCAGTAAATAAAAATGTATTTAATTATATGTTGAATTAAATAGAAGCAAACATTCATTTCAAAATTGTGATTTTGTGCCCATTCTCAATACCATTTCGTCTTTGACTGCTGACTCCTAGTTAAAGTATACGTAGACGATCAAATGTAGAAATATAGCCAGCTTACTCTTAAAATGCATATTTTAAACTACGATAGTATCTTGAAAACGTAATCAATGTGAAATATGATATAGGATATGTGATGATATGATATTTATTACACCAATATCAATCTATTTATTGTTATGTTTATGGTATTTTGAAAGCATCTATAGACACATAGGAGCCTTTATGTCATTTATGGTTTATCTGTCTCGCAAGAATCCCAATCATATTTGTTGGTACTTCTAGCAATGCGCATTACTTCATACTGTTAAGTGAGATAATATATCAAGTAAGTGTTGTGAAAACTTGAAAGTTTAATGTTATTCAAATGATTTGTATTCCTAAAGAGCTATGTTCGACGCTGGTACTGAATATAATTACTATGTATAAACATGGTCTTAATGAATTTTTGAAATTCCTTCGCTTGCTACAAACATATTCAAATATTATCATTATTGTATACACCAATTGACGCATGCAGTACAAGACTAGACGAAGCATAAGGTATATCATGTAAGACATTTATAGCTTTTTTTTGTAACCATATTGCGATTCTGCTTAAATTGGAAATTTAAGGCGTTATAACAATTACAAATCTTTTAAAATAAATTATTATTTCAAAATAACATTCAATTTGAAAGTACGTGTTTGTATTTATACATCTGCATGTAACTGAAAAGGGTAAAATTTACATACACTTTAGAGCATCGAAAGCTCTTTCATTACCTTTAATACATCAAATTGTATAATTTGATAGAGAAAAATACTATAATTTATCACCAATTAATATATTTTAATTTGAATTCAGAAAATATTTTTTTTTGTAATCAGCATTTGTTTATCCGATTGAAGTTAATAAACAAAAGGATTTACTTGGAAGGTGTCTGCTTTGCCTTTCTGTTTGTTTTCGAAGTAAACAAATTACAAAAATGCTTATGAAAAGTTAATATTATTCATATGTAGCGCTTTCTTGGCATTGCATGTCATTTCATATTTCAAATAAGTTATTCTTCATTGAGCATAACAAACATACAAGCACCTAGTACAATTTGCATAGTATATATACATCCCTAGACATTTCCTAAATTAAGACAAATGTACATCAAAGATTAAGAAATGTCACTGATGGTGATACTTTTAAGTTATTATTATAACAAAATGATGTATATTGTTGTCTTTTAGAATATTTTCCGTCATATCTTTAGCAAGTAGTCATATTTTTGAAGACACAATGAATAGATAAGACATTCAACAAATATAAACGTATGACATCTTTCATTACCATTGAGAGCTATAATCTGTTTAGGTTCATACAAATATTATATTATATCTGGTCTTATTGCACTGTCCATAAACATTTGCTAAAACAAAGCAAAACTAAAAACATTTGCAAACTCGATCTAATGATGTTGTCTCTGAAAGACATTAGGAAATTCACGATCCAGTATTTCAAACGGCAGATAAATATAAGAGATTGTCAATATTGTTCTAAATGTTAGAGTTAGGATAATAATACAGCATTATTTCCCAAGAATACATATGTTTTCATTATAATTTCTTTCCAAGCAAAAAAAATAGCATTTAAATTAAAAATAACGATATATGATATATAAATATACATTATGCACTGAAATGAAAGATAAAAAATGATAAGGGCGCATTTGTACAGCATTAATCCGAAGTTTGATATTAAATATGGTATGAAAAGAAAGGTAAGCAGTTGTTTGAAATCATATTTAGAGCAATTAACCAACCCGTTTAACCTCTTAAACACTTTGCGGTTAACTTAATTTAATAATCTTTCTTTCGTTATATCATACCTCTAAAAGTGATCATCTTATCGGTTATGCTAATAAGTTTATTTGTAAATGAAATGGTATACAAAGTTTAACAATAAAAGGTCGGAGTCATTGGGTAGTTAATGTTATATATGATTGTTTCTAGGATTTCCAAGCTCACACGGGTTACATAAATCTCAATAAGATAATGTTTGTCAGTGAGTGCTTTGCAGCCTGTATTACACCAGAAGGTTTACGAATGCAAACTGTGTAAATGGCAAGCGATGCTACGGACATAGAACACTGCATCCTGTATCAACGTCTCTTCAAAGCGATAAACCACCAATGGAACAATACTGCTGTTTCGACAATATTATTTTATAGTGTTGCGACTAAAGCTTAATTAATTCTGTCTTCTGCCATGCAGTGTAATATTTATTTCACAAAGGATTTGTGAAAGAAGTAATACATGCGGCAAATAGTCTCTTCTCAGCATATGATGTGGAAATACATCCATTAGAATACCGTATCCGCTGCTCTTTCAAAAATATAAAAACAAAATGTCGATGAAACAATGACCGAACACACTTTACTCTCTATTCTAGATGTAGAGTCATTATTGTTTAGTTGTATAATAGGCATGCGTCACATAACACCTTTATTATATCTATTGGGATTGAATAGCATGTGCATACAATAATGTTTAGGCGTCCTACAAAAGCATTGTCCTGCAACGCTTTGTTGTACCAATTTATTTGCACATTATTATGAAATTACTTAAAAAACAACAGCTCATGAATTTTTTGAACATAAATACAATTATAAACATGAGTTTAAATTACATCTATACGAAAATAAGATATATTTACTTTTGTTGGAATACATACAATATCTTGTTTTTATTTCGAGATGTTTCTCCAAAATTATGTTGTCTTTAATTTTTCAAAATATATAAGATTGTTTATATGGTGTTTCTTACAAACGCATTAATCTAATCGCTCCTTGAAGCTACAATTAAGCATTTACTGGCATCAATCGAGCAATGAGCGCTTTGAAAGCTTAATTATCATTACGATATTGTTATCAGAAAAATTGTTGTGTCACAAGTTTGACAATAACCATTAGCTATATTATAATGATAATGACTTTAACGGAATAAATTGAATTAATTGTTCTCCTATCCTTATGTAGGCGATCCTATCTATAAGAGTGTTATTGTAATATTTATAAGCTCATATGTTCTTATTATCTCGTAACAGATCATTTCAATGAATTGTTATCATCAACTTATCTGATTAAGATGGTTGTTTACGTCATGATTTACTTCAATATAATTATGCAGGGTATAATATAAATATGATAAAACTCATTATATAGGATTACTTAGAATATATGTGCTTGATCAGATTTCTAAATTTTTAGTAGAATGAAAACTTAAAATTGTGACATTTTATGCGATTTTACACGATAGTCTAAAATAAGAAACGCTCAATTCTTTAATGTAATTTTTATTTAAAAAACCCTTCCATTTTCACTAATTTTGATGCTCTTTTCGAGCTACGACTTCAATCAATGTTTATTACTGATTCGGAAGTATTTTTGTTTGTTGCGTTATGGCCTTTATACTATTTCATAGCAGGTTACCTGCACTCTTATTTACCGAAACACGCCGGGAATCAGTTTTTTCTGGTTTCTTGTCTTATTATGGTTCCATTCAAATTGACATTCGGGTATCCTTGCCAGTTACCGTAACTCCAAATGCGGAGTTTCGCGAACGTACGTTTTCCCGTAGTGGGACTCTCACCGCGTTCGTTTGATGAATTAATCATAAAGTACGTGTAATTTCGGCTGACTCAAGTATATAGTACATTTTTTGTGATAAATTACAGTCAAAATTATTAACTTTATACGCATTTTATCCATGAAATAAAGAAAAAAAAATAGAATTTAGACGCCGAGTCAATATCAACTTTCGGTAGGTTCCCGTTTCGCTAATTCCTTTTTCGAAATAGAATTATTAATACCGAATTTGGATTTTAAGTGAATTGATGTTCTTGACGCGTATTTAGATATCATAAAAAACATAAAAGGCCGAATTTTGAACCAAAAACAATGTGTGGTAGTTGAGTGCAATTATACAGTTTAAAATACGTATATTGTAATCATAAAATGTGTGGTAAAAGGTGAGCAACCGTCGATGTGTTCGATTTCATAGTCATAATACACGAAACAGTGAAATGTATTTGAACTATAATTTCTCCCAAAGAGCTCGCCTTATTCATATATTTTTACACTTGTTTCTGTTTCATATTAACAGCTATTCCAGTTTGTTATGACACTTGTAAGTTAAGTTGCAAATCTGCATTTCTTAAAGAGAAATACAGTGCCTGTAAATAAGCATACACATTTTATCAATATCATATTTGACAAAGTCTCTTTTATTCAGGCGCTTCAAAGTGGACACAACTTTACCAGGAGACCTTGCGTGACATCTTTCATTATGTATCAATTTGATATCGATCTGAAATAACAACTTCTTTTCGGAGATTTTTCTCAAGAATTAATTTCGGAGAGAAATGATACTGGGTTTTTTTCTTTTGTTTTTGTGTGCGTGTGTTTGTATTTTATTGTATATTTTAGATGCATGCATAAAATGATTTAGATCTGCAACATATGATTTATACATGTAGGACGTTTTATTTTTAATACATGGAACTGAAAATGATTTAGACAAATTTAAACTGTAATATCTAGAGAAGACTTCGCTATAAAGAAATCCACGTTGAAAGGTCACTGTGAAAGTATAGATATAAAATATTGTAGTAGCAAACGTTTTGTATTTTCCATCTTATACAACAACGGGTTGCTTGGATGTTTCATACGGACTCCTCTATAGATTTATCACCAAACAGCTTTCATAATTATACCAGGCCGCTTCATGTTTCTAGCAGCTGCTACCCATTTTGATAAATAGCAAAAGAGTTGCAAGTATAACAATTCTGCAATGTGATACAAACAGTGTACAAAAATACCAAGAACTATTTTCGTGCACAGACTGTTTTATCTTATACATCAACCTTTTGTTAACGCATTCTTTGTAAAATGTTACATGTTATAATGCATGTTACGAACGTCATTACATATATAACTTTCCACTAAAGTCATGACAATAGTGCTCATTCAAAGGATTTATCACTAGCAATTTTGGCATATACGTTTGAACCAATAACCTGTGTGCAAATCGTCAGGTCGTTTCACGCCCACCTTTTCCAGAATAATCATTTCAATTGAATGTGCAAAATGACCTCAGATAAAACGATAATCATCACAAAATGATAACTTTCAAATCATGTCTATTTTTTATAACCATTATAACTTTATAACCACAATTATTTCTCGACATGTATTATGTTAATGAATTAAAACTGATTAATATTGCGACACATATTTTGTCATATAAACATCAACCCCGTCTAGAATTTATAGTTAAATATTTCCTTGATGTGTTTTAATGACATATCGTAATTAATTGTTATTACGCTTGTATCACAAAAATACCGTAAAGTCACATTAATTTTAATTATTGTTTATCCTACAAGTTGACACTTAAAATGTCTGGTCCTAATAGGATGCCAATGCAATATTTATTCAATTTGAGAATCGTGCTTTTATGAGAGAAACTGACGATGTAAACACATGTTTTAAAATATGCTGACATAGCGTACATAGTTTTTGTGCTTTTTGTTACCATAATCAACGTCATTGGTTGTCATATAAAATTAATAGGAGAGCTTCATTGACATGGACGGAAACGGCAAGAACATTTCGGAAATATTAGTGTATAGGATCTGCTTACAATATACATCGGTTGTCATTGATAACTACTTTGTACATATAGGAGAACGGAACCCCTAGAAAAAACATGCAAACCGTCATATTGGTGTGTCCTCATATGATGAAAGTATCTCACGTAACTCACATATACTAAAAATGTATAATGGAAATTGCCGATAGGAGACGAAAATTGTTTCGTGATTATTAGTTTCTTATAGTATCTCATCCTAAAGCAACCCATAGTAACTAATCCATCTTGTTTCTTTATCCTTAAATAAGTAAAAAAATAAAAGATAATGTTATAAAAACATAAAATTGATAAATAACATGTACCTTCTAAGGCTATATTGATTCATATGAAGTGTGAATATGGTACTAACAATATTTATCACAGCATTCATTTCTGTCGATAAAGAACTTATGAAATCACAAAATTACACGTTAAAGTTTTAATGTCAATTATGCCCCAGAAATGCTCATATATCAATAACTCTTAATATTTGGTGCCATCTGATAGTTTCCAAAAGTAACACATTTGCATATTATTATAAATAACAGAACCACCTTTTACTTCGGTTGCCTGTTCAAATATAGTGATCTCGTATTTTGTATGGAAGTTAAAATAATGATTTAATTACATGTTGTTACTTTTATGATAAATAACTTCATATTCGGAGCTATTTTCGTAGTATGTTAATTGACTTACGACAATATATTATCACAGTTATATTTACTTAAGTTAAAAATATACAAAGTATGAAAGTGAAATGGTGAAATGGAGCTCGGATATTATGTCGTCAGTGTTTAATATGTTTATTGTGCACATATGCCTCTGATATTTATGTTCTGAAGGTCGTAAATAACACTCATGGATTTGCTCGATGAACGGACAGCTTTCATCGGTTACACTCCATAAACACACGTAGTTGTGAAAATTCAATTACTATACACACGCACATACGCGATATAAATAGCTTTAGCCGAAATCGGATAGTAACATAATATTACAATATTTCAAAGAATCACGAATGTTATCATATGTCTCAATTTTGTTTTATTGCCGTAGAAATAAGTACACACAGGAAATATTTATCTTGTAGACCCACCCCCTTTAAAAGATACATATTCTTTTCAGATTAATATATTGCATTGTATTTTTTTCTCAATACAAAATATATATCTAAAGGCTCCCTTTTTGACATTAGGCAATAATAAACAATTATTGTATGTCATTTATAATAACTTTATATGACAAAAATTGCTTATTCTTGGTAACAATGAAATAAAGAGAAGTAAGAAAATTAAAATGTTTTTGTAACTATTTAAAGGCACTGCTAATGTGATACTGCCTCTTACGGTTTGATTTTAAATTATAGAGACATTTGCTATTGTATTGATTATACTGGTATTTAACTGCAGCAAATGATATTGATTTCTTGCAATTTTCCATTACCTAAATTAACATTACAAGTACTATCTTTAAACAAACGACAACATCCAAAACATAACAGATTGATGATTGCACTTTAAAAGCAATGTCCCATATAATGTATATTTTTCAAGATACTTTGGCCCTTCAAATAAGAAAAAGAATATGTAAGTTTAAATTATCTCACAACAGACAATATAACACTGGAAATTAGATTTCAAATATCTAAAAGAGACAATAAAGACCCGGGAAATAATATTATTCTCCATTCAAACGTCTGTAAGCATTAACGTTATCTTTAAAAAGCATTTGTTTTCCCCGTGTATAGAGAAATAATGATACACCGTGTAATAAATGAAAACAATAAATTGATTTGGATTCTGTATTTGATTTATTTGCGTAATACCCCTTTTTAAATTCTGCACCCAATAGCAACGCTACAGGAAAATCGTTCTAGTATTTTCAAGGGCGCGGGAAATAAAACACAGATAAATCACACAGAAAATAGGCACGTCAATTATGGACTCAAAACACGTGTCTCTAGATTGATTGCACGTTCAATATGCTTACTACAACACCAAAAACGACTTTACAATATGTTCGTCCAATTTTGCCTTAAGCAGGACATTAAATCATACATCAAATTTATGGAAAATACAACATTACTTCAGTTTTATATGGAAGGGAATATCTAATAATTGATAAGATACTCAAAAAGTTAGTAATGTCTTAATGCAAAAAAGTAATGATCAGAGAAGCATACAGTAATAGTTTGTATCTTTACAAAATAAAATGTATATATCATATCATAATAGAATAGAAATTAGCATGTTAAAATATCAAACAACACAAAAGACAGATATATTTGCGGACATTCCCTTTCAAAAAAGTGTAATTTCTTTTTTAGCCATATAAATTACTTCATCCGCCTGCATGTGTCCTTTATTTTAATAACGGAATAAATTGTTTTATAACTCTTATCTAATCTCTTTAAAAACAGCTTCATAAAACATTTTCTGTTCAACAATTTATGAACTCAGGGATTTGGCGCTTTGAAGCGGTTTAATAATAGATAAATGCAGAATATTAAAACATGCTATTGTATCGTGCAGAATATATTCACATTATATATTAATATGCATTTGGTTTTATTTAATTTTTCTTTTGCCATCAATAGACATAGAAGATTATAAATTATGCAATAAACATTCCACTATGATGATGAATTTAGAAGGTATAAACATGTAAACAATGTCAGCGCTGTATTTAGATTATGACTTTATAACAATTTTAGAGACGGAGGCTGAACACAACAATTTAAATACTGAGTCATGACCGCTTTCAATGACGTGGCATAAACATGTTACATTGCAAACTTCTGCAGTAAGTTAGGTTTCTTGGTATATTTAAATGTTACATTTTGCTTAAGCCGATGCTAGGGGCGTGAACTGTATTTTGCACTTTTCTTTACCATCTTTACCATCCACGAAAAGGCTTACCGAGCGTGCAACAAGTTCAATTTTGTCGTTTTGGGCGTTATTCTGAGATTCCATTTTTCTCTATTTTATAATCGTTTACATTTAGGCATTTCCATTAACATGGCTAACATTGTTGTATAAAGAAAAATAATACCATCTTTCCTATGCGCATTTAAAGGACGTCTCAATGAATAGCTATCATAACAAATTACTATTTGAAATAAATATATTTTGATCATTTCTAAAACAGGACAAGTAAGTATCGATATGCGATGCTGAGATGTTTATTACATGAACATAAATGTTTATATTGGTATGTTTATGACATTTTAAAAGCATTTAGAGACACAGAGGAACCTTTATTGTCATTTGTGATATATCAGTCTTGTAGGAATACAAGATATATTGTTTAGGAGATATTTCACCAGCACATATCCATTTATAATTTTCAGTGAAAATTGAATATGAGCTATGATTCAGAATAGTGATTTAACGTTGTCCATTTAATGCCAAGATGGTATGCCAAACGTACATTAAAAAATTGACAATTTAAGTATGTTAAAGTAATTATTTGCTACTTGTTGTTAGCAACAAAATTGCTATGTGATTAACGAATACTCGGAAGATACCTTTATGAATAAATATATCTGACTATTTTGTTAACAAGCGAATGATTCATGTTCAAAATCATTGCTTTCTTATTACAGTAAGCACCATAATATTTTAATATACAATATTCATGTGTGTTCATAGATAGACATACAATTTACCACTTCCACAGGAATCGACCATATGTTTATGGATACACCGTTTTTTCATGGTTTATGAAATGCGTAAAACTAGTCCAATAGATAAAGCTTTTGAAATGTTACGAGTCAGTGTTTGCCAATTATAACCCGTATGCTAAGATATAAATGTACTGTTACAATGAACTGGCTCGAGACATGAGTCTCAGGATGCCGCAAATATTGTGTATGCAATGCACATGATAGTGCATACGATCGGATATAACTGTTAAAAAAAACCCATATGCATGCAAAATAAAAACAATCATTTGGGCATCGGCACCTTTAGTTACTTTTTTCTGTTATTTTTAGTTTTAGAAATTGTCTTTTGTATTTATGTAATAAAATAGTTAAAATGAACTAATAATACTGACTTTCTTAAATTTCAACATATATATATCCATGTAGTTTAACATAGGTACATGTACAAATAAAATATCGCTACATGAAGCATAGACTGTAGTCAGAGATAAGAAGAACAAATAATCTTAATATATTGTTGCCTGGTAAATACATCAAAATAATATCATTTCAAGAATATGGTTTCGTGTTTCCTATTAATCAGATGATCGTTTCGAAATGACAAAATAAAAAGGGAGATATTTCGGATACCTCATTTTGAAATAATATATCAGCAGAAAACATTAAAATGTCTGTCTGCGCGATGAGAATAAATGAGAATAAAAATATCCACTTTTTGAAACATTTATCGAAATCGTTATTGAAGTTTCAATTTTCAAAAGACAAATGTCATCTACACGGCCAAGGACAATTTAGATTTTGAGGCCGAGGTCGAGGCAGATTAAGAACATATGCATATACAAATGTATATTAAACAGCATCAAGTCCGTTTGCATCTAATGAATTAATGCACTGCAATATTAAATTTGCTTTTAAATTAGATAGTATAATTCGCATTCGTTTTTTAGTTCCATGCTTGTATTTTCCATACTGTAAAAGATCATTAAGTAATAGATTCCCAATTATATGATCAAATTTAGAATTATTTACTCTAAATAATATAATTTGTTATCAGTTTTAAAGAAGTTTCCGTTATTTAGATTAACAAAACCTTAGTGTTAAGGCAAATGCCTGGACATTATAATTATCTGAATTTACCGAAATGCAATTATCATATTAAATGTTTTCAATGTTAATTGCCTAAGTTTATAACCTTAAACATTTATCACACGTAATAGGTATATGAGCCGTGCCATGACAAAACAAACGTTATGCGTTTGCGACCAGCATGGATCCAGACCAGCCTGTGCATCCGCGCAGTCTGATCAGGACCCATGATGTTCGCTTACCGACCCTACTACAAGTAGAGAAACTGATAGCAAACAGCATGGATCCTGATCAGACTGCGCGGATGCTGGTCGCAAACGCATTGCGTTGGTTTTGTCGTGATTTCAGTATTTGTCAAATTTACAGAAATGATTCAAAAATGCCTTTTTTTCTAAATGCACTACGTCTCTTGTTCCAGACGCACCATTAAATTTATTTTTTAAGTAAACAAAACTCTAGACATGGAGCCAGTTTCGTTTCAGCTATAAATACATTTAGGCTTATTAAATCATACGAATTCACTTTTCCTGTGTGTAGAATTAGGCTGATGAATGCTTCTAAAATAAGCAACAATAAAAACGTATTTGTGTTGCGTTTTAATTTTAAATTCAATGACGACTTTGTTTGTTTATGTTTTGACCAAGAGCCTGCTAGCGGCAACTGACAATATCAAGCCGACCAGTGCAGGAAAAGGTTAGCCGGTTCATAAGATTGTGGCCAGATTTTAATATAGGCATGTCCAATTATGTAATTCAGTAAGGTATACCTTTTTCCGTATCTGATGGATTTTTGCTATTCGAACATGTTAAAACTTTTGACAATATGTTGACCTCGAATTTCTGATTACAAAGTACGACCCAGTTTGCTTTTATAACTAATAAGAAAAACGTTTCATGCATAACAAAAACATATTAAAAAGCCTAATAGTACTGAAAGCTGTCGCAATTTAATAGGAATTATAGCATAAAATCGGCTATTTTTCCCTCTTTTGCCCATGTTATAACGGGACCAAAACCATGTGTTAACATAGTCACGCGCTCTTGTTATAGCCGAGTTTTACCTATGCGCAATACATACAGGGCCCAGTAAACAAACAAAAAAAAATGACAATTTGGCCTTGTTTGCGAAACAGTCATGCGCTTTTGTTATATTGAAATTATTGATTCGAGGGCATCAGTCGCATAAGTAACGGCGAGCAGCATTCAAGTAACTATGCCGGAAATACGGCGTATAGACATCGCCGCTAATCTTGTCGCCCTTTCTAAGAAACGGACCGTTGTCAATGTAAACAAACCCTCCAAACAAGATAACACAAAATGAATATGAGAAAATGTTGTTTTATTGATGTTTATATTGATAAATGCTCTTTATATTTCTTTGAGAGGATAATGTTTAGTGCCTGGTTCTTTTATAAACTTGTGTGCTTGAAAAAGAAAACGATTCTGATGTCATTGATCTTTTTTTACCGTCAATCAGAAATAATTCTAGGAATTTTCTGAGGGTCATGTTTTGTCTTTGGTAGAGTAATTTAATGTGTATTTTTTCTTAAGTTAATAAATCTCCAATGTTAAGCTTTGTTAAATCAATTGAAATTCGAAATTTCGTTCGGTTCTGAGCTTTTGAATTTCTAAAGATGTTGGTCCCGGAAAAATAAAACGCATACGTAAAACATGTAGATTTGGATAAATACCGTCCAAGCAGAAGGATTTAATGAATGTGTTTTGTATTCAATCGACATCATGAATCTGTTTTAAAATTTTATGCTATAATAGCGTCAACGCACGTTTATTTCGTGTTATAAAGTCTGCAGAGTCCCTCGGAACTGTTGGAGTACCGTTCCTCGGGACTCTGCAGACGTTATAACACGGAAAAAACGTGCGTTAACCCTATATTACGGAACATCTAACATATTTCGTGAAAGACAAATATAAAAAAAACTAAATGTTTCCGGTCTAGTCGTCAGAAGCAAAATAATAAAAAAAAATAAATATAAATAAAAGCTTATTTAAAACATTTTTTTATTTAATTGAACATTTCATTAAATGTAGATTATAACAAATGGTAAATGAAAAAAAAAAGAAATCTCTTTTTAAGATTTGTTTTTAAAAAGTTGTTTTCAAATGTCTTTGTTTGTTTGTTGATTTACCTTTTTATTTCGACCCTATTTAAAAAAAAAAAAGAGAGTGTGATATAGCATAAAATACTAAATTGAATTAAATATAATTACTTGATTATATTGCATCTTTTGGATGTGCACTTAATACAATTTTATATGTTTTGATATATCAAATGCATATCGTACCCTATACACCCACATTTACAGTTGTTTAGTCCAATATATATATATCAAGTGCATATCGTACTCTGTCTAGCCTCATTTACGTTTTCAGGGCGGCAAAAATATCCTTACCATATTGTACATGAAGTAACAAAGTTCTGTTCTGTCAAAATGTAAAAATGGTGAAAAAAGGTCATTATCCATTGGTTAGATTCATTTTGACTCGGACACTGCTGCGAAACGTATATCAGAATCGGCCAATATAGGTTTGACAGCTTTGTACTCGTCCATTAAAATCTAGTGTTGTACTCAAGAATGTATGATAAGTGAAATGATACCAAAAAAAAAATTAGATTTAAATACTAAATAGAACTGATAGGTTAATACGTATCACTCAGATAAATCATCTCCGAGGAGAACATTCTAGCGTCAAATCATACTTTAGAGGATATATTGTTTACACATCCAAAATGACAAATAAACTGTTTTCTAGATATGAGCTTTTAGTTGATTGACTGGATGTGACACAACAGAAAAATGATATTGATATTAAATATATTAGTCTCCATATCCATTGTACAATAAGTTATTATTATTAATTCCTGTGTTTCTACTGGACAGAGATATATGAAATGATAGTTTTAGATCAGTTTAGAACAGCAAGATCTCGCTATAAAAGTTGAGCAAAAATATATTGCATTCAATCTGCACTTCACTACAAATTAATAGTTGCAACAAATATAAGAGAACTGATATAGAAAACGGAATCAATTTAAGTGACTTATATTTAATGGCATTTGAAAGCAACACAATTATTTCCTGTATATCTATTAATGAATGCATGCATTGGGTTCTTTGAAGTGCTCGTTTATCATAAAGAATATTAAATCAGTTCAATTAAGATAACAATACCTCATATACATGTTTACAATATACACCAGTACTAGATTTGAAATGTTAATGTTTTTGGTATTTTGAAGCAATTGCTATCAAAATCCTTTTTAATTAATATTCTAGCAAAAGTCATTTACTTTCGATTTTCTATTAAAAGTAATGTAAAAGTGATATTAAATATTCATTTAGTTGCTTTTGTAATAGCAGTTATTTTAGTGACTAATTGGTGATAATAACACCTATTAGTAAATTGTATGTAATTATACATGTATATTGAATTAAATAGAAGAAAACATTTTTTTCAAAATTGAGATTTTCTTTCTGCCCATTCTCAGTGCAATTTCGCCTTTGTCTGCTTACTCATAGTCGAAGTATACGTAGACGTTCAAATGTAAAAATATAGTCAGCTTACTTTTAAACTGCATATTTTAAACTACGATAGTACTAGTATCTTGAAAACGTGATCAATGTGAAATATGATATACGATATGTGATGATATGATATTTATTACACCAATATCAATCTATTTATTGTTATGTTTATGGTATTTTGAAAGCATCTATAGACAAATAGGAGCCTTTATGTCATTTATGGTTTATTGTTTGCGGGAAATCCTCGTACATATTTTTGTAAAATTTTTCAGCAATGCGTATACTTTTTGTAAAGTGAAAAAATATCAAGAAAATTTGGTGACAATTGAAAGTTTTTTAAAATTAAATTTTATTTGTTTCTTAAAGAGATGCCAATCTGATACTAAATATAAACTGCATGAAAAAAACTGGTTTTTATGAAAACTCTTCCGGGTCCAACATTTTTAAAAATATATCATTTTTGATAAAATTTTGAGCATGCATACTAAAAGAAGAAAAAAATTTAAATCATGTACTAAATGGACATTAAACAGTTTTATTTTGTAAACATATTTTAACAAATAAATCTAAGGGTTAAAAAAAATTTACAAATTAAAATTTTAATTTTTAATTTAAAATTCAAAAGTAAATATTTTTAACCAGAAATTTTTAACCCAAATTGAAGTTTTAAAAACAAAAGGTTTTTTTTGGGAAGGTTCTCCTTTTCCTTTCTGTTTGTTTTACGTAAAAATAAAAAATTTGCTAATGACAGTTATATAATTCAATGTAGCGCTTTTTGGAAAATTTAAAATTTTAATATTTTCAAATGTTATACTTCCTTGAACATAAAAAACATCAACACTAGTTCAATTTCATAGTAATATAATCCCAGAGTGTAATTATTTCCAAATTTTTCCTAAAAGAAGACAAATTTAATCAAGGATTAAGGAAATGTCACGAGACAAAATGTTTGGGAAGTCGTAAAAAACTTTTTAATAGGGGGTTAATAATTTTTAACGGCGGGGAATTATTCTTATTATTTTCATTTTAAAATGATTTTGGTTCGTCGAGGGGACATAAAAACTTTAAAATTATATGATTGTATTTATGTTTAGAAAAACAGTTTAAAAAATATGATTATGCAAATATGGGAACACTTTTTAGTCGCCTATCATTACCAAAAAAAAAAGATATATAATGTCTTATGGAATATTGTCGCTCATATCTGTAGCAATAAGTCATATTTTTGGAGACACCGAATAGATAAGACATTCAACAACTATAATTGTAAGTATGACATCGTCCAAAATTATCATTAAGAACTATAATCTTTTAACGTACATACAAATATCATATTATATCTGGCCATATTGCACTGCTCATAACCATTTGCTAAATGAAGAGATTCATAACAAAAGCAAAATCAAAAACAATTGCAAACTTGACCAAATGATGATGTCTGTGAAAAATATCAGAAAATTCACGATCCAGTAATTTCCAACGACATATAAACATAAGAGATTGTCAATATTGTTTTGAAAGTTATTGTTTGAATAATGTTATACAGCATTATTTCCCAAGGATACAAATGTTTTCATCATTTTTGCCAAGCCAAAAAACTGATTGAATTAGGAATAATGATATATGATATGTTATCATAATACTGAAATAAAAGATGAAGTCATTTGTACAGCAGCCATATGGATTTTGATATTGAATTAAGTATGAAATAAAACTTTAGCAGTTGTTTGAAATCATACTAAGTTCAATTTACCACTTATTCCTCTTAAACCGTTTGATTGTAACCACTACTTTCGTTTATGATGACATTCTTTCAAAATTGATTGTTTTGTGAGTAATGCTTGTTTATTTATTTGACAAAGAATGGTGATCTAATATCGTTTGACTTAAAGGGGAGATTTGGATTTCAGACGGGCAATGTCATACATAATCTCCTTAATGATTATCAGCTCACATGGGTTTGTTTAATCTGAAAAAAATTGATGTTTGTCGGTGGATGCTGTTTAATTTTTATGACGCCAGTGGTTTACTATAATTGCAAGCAATGCTACTGATATAGGACACTGCATTCTGTATCAACGCCTCGTTGAAGCGATAAACCAACAAAGAAACAATACTGCTGTTGTCGACAAAATTACATTGATAGTGTTGTGACCAAAGATTAATTAATTCTGACTTTTTGCAATGCGGTGCAATATTGATTTCACAAAGAAATTGTGAAGGAAGTAATACATGCGGCAAGTAGTATCTTCATACCACATAATGTGAAAATACATCCATTAGAATATCGTATCCGGCTGCTCTTTCAAAATTATAATTACGTTAAAAATGAAATGTCGATGAAACAATGACCGAAAAGACTGTACTGTCTATTCTAGATGTAGAGTCATTGTTGTTTGGTTGCATAGGCATGCATCACATAGCACTTTTATTATATCTATTGGGATTGAATAGCATGTGCATGCAATAATGTTTTGACGTCCTACAATTACATTGTCTGGCAACGCTTTATTGTTTAATTAATTTGCACATTATTCTGAAATTACTTAAAATAAAGAATAAAAAAATAAAAAATAAAAAACACGCATTTTATTTGAACATAAATACAACTATAAACATGAATTACATCTATACGAAAACATAATATATTTACTTATGTTGGAATACATACAATATCTTGTTTTTATTATGAGATGTTTCCCCAAACTTATGATGTCTTTAGTTTTTCAAAAGATATAAGATTGTTTATATGTTGTTTCTTACACACGCATTAATCTAATCGCTCCTTGAAGAGCTACAATTAGGCATTTACTGGCTTCATTTGCGCAATGAGCGCTTTGTCAGCTTAATTCTCATAATGGTATTGTTATCAGCAAAATTGTTGTGTCACAAGTTTGACAATAACTATTAGCTATATTATAATGATAATGCCTTGCAGGGAATATATTGAATTAATTGTTCTCCTATCATTATGTAGGCGATCCTATCTATAATGAGTGTTATTGTAATATTTATAAGCTCAAATGATTTTATTATCTCGTAACAGATCATTTCAATGAATTGTTATCATAAACTTATCTGATTAATATGGCCATTTAAGTCATGATTTACTTCAATATAATTATGCAGGGTATATTATAAATAAGATAAAACTCATTAAATGGGATTACTTAGAATATATGTGCTTGATCTCAATCATATAAAGCTATACATTATACATTAAATTGCAGATAAATGACATCACTAATGTCCCTACTTAAACCTTATTTTTTTACAAACAACCTATATATTGGATGGAATATCGTAGTTTTGCTTTGTCAGACACTACCGTTCAACCAGTTTCCACTCGATTTTCTACTTGTAAAAACGCAAGTCCAAACATGCCATTGTACTTACTCGCAAAAAAATCAATAAAAAAAATGAGATTAACGAACCATTGCCAAATGCACAACATTGTATTACCTTTTTATATGTATTTCGTTTTTTCTTTTCACTTTGGAGACTAGTAACAGTTTGTGTTACTAAAAATACACTAAAGACAATCCGATAATTCATAAATGTACTGAATCATGCACTTATATCTCAGGAAGTAACAGTTTTTCTTAAATTATTAAAAAAACTAAACTGGACGATTATCTTATTATTATGTTTAATTTCATACCAATTTCAAAAAAGGACGCTTAACGCGACAATATTAATGCAGAGGAAGTAAAGCAATTGATCGTATCAGACATTTTTATTTTCCTCAAATATGAAAATGTATCAAAAATACCAAGATATTGTATACTTTAAATAAAACAAGTCGACATATCCTTATTTAGATAATGACACATGAGAAATAAGGATAACTTACATTAAACTAGAATTGTGCTAGAATACAAACCATCATGTAGCGACCTGTGATGGTTGGATGTTTATTAAATGACCATAAATGTTTATATTGGTATGTTTATGGCATTTTGAAAGCATTTAGAGACACGTAGGAGCCTGAATTGTCATTTGTGATAAATCAGTCTTACAGAAATACACGAGGGTGTATCTGGGTATGTCAACAGTATATATTAATAGTGAGATTTAATATAATATTTTACCACATACTTGTGCCGCTTTTTGCGGTTCCGTAAAAATGGTATTGCACGGCCGATTATTATTTATTTGCGTTATAAAAACAAAGCGTTAAAGTGCGCTAAATGTTAGCGTTATACTATAGGCGCGTCGATGAAAAAAATGATAATTTTTCACTTTAAACAGTTTGTTTTGTTGGTGGGGGGTATTGTTTGTATTTTAAACAGGTACAAAACGATTTTTTTCTTTGAAGAACTTAGATATGAAAGTACGACTTCAATTTCTGCGTGTGTGTGGTGCGTTTAAAGAAATATAAATTTAA